>NW_016160693.1:0-964 GCF_001687245.7 Rhagoletis zephyria | reverse complement strand
CGAGATAATGCATCCGGCACGATGTTTTGGGACCCCTTCCTGTGTTGAATACCGAAGTTACAGCTTCGAAGCTTCAAACTCCACCTCGCGAGTCTGCCAGATAAGTCTTTCTGGTTCATTAACCATTTCAGACTCGCGTGGTCGGTAATCACTGTGAAGGGAAGTCCTTCGACATACGGCCTAAATCTCTTTACACTAAGCACCGCTGCGTAGCATTCTAATTCAGTGATGCTGTAGTTGCGTTGCGCCTTGTTTAATTTCGCCGAAATATACGCTATAGGGCGCTCGTTGCCTTCGTCATCCAATTGGAAGAGTACCCCTCCCACGCCATCAGTTGACGCGTCGCATTGGATGTAAAAATGTCGGTTGAAGTCCGGGTGTGTCAGTACAGGTGCCGAGATGAGGCTCTGTTTTAAGCAATCAAATGCCTTTCTGGCTTCTTCTGTCATCGTAAATTTCTTTATTTTGTCCTTTGTGAGGCAGTCGTGCAGCGGTGCTGCAATGGTCGCGTAGTCCTGAATGAATCTACGGTACCACCCTGACATCCCCAGGAACCGCCTGAGCTGCTTCGGGGTCCGAGGTTCCGGGAAGTCCCTCACGGCCGCTTTTTTATGCGCATCTGTACGGATGCACCCATTCCCTACGACATATCCGAGATACCTTACTTCCTTAAAACAAAACTTACTCTGTTNCACTTCTTTGCCCAACGTTTCGCTAACTACCTTAGCATCATCAGGGGCGATTCTTTATTATAAATATCAACAAAAAACAGAGGAAAACAAGATTATTTAAATAGAAATTATGAGTTTTTTGTACAAATAAAAATTAAAGATTGGTAAACAAAAATAACACAATCACAGGTTTTTAAACTTATTTTTTTTACCGCATGACTTACATGTAAACTTAGGTTAAGTGGGTTTCACATCAATGCACATACATGTAAAAACATTGAAAAACATATAAA
>NW_016160692.1:59880-60619 GCF_001687245.7 Rhagoletis zephyria | reverse complement strand
TTATTCTTATTTTTTTTATTCAATTATTCATTTTCCTGATAACGCCCATCCCTGNTTCAATTATTCATTTTCCTGATAACGCCCATCCCTGTATTGAAGTTTCAAGCATTTCTGAAATTTAGCGTTATATGAAAAGCGGCCTAAATTTTAGTCCGATTTCAATAATTTTCAACCTTTTGCTTTTATGTCAGTAACCATACCTTATACATTTGGTATAAATTGGTAGAACGATTACCGAGATACATATATGTGATCATAAGAGAGCGGTGCCACGCCCATTTTCCAAAATTTTATCATAAACATATTTCTTGGTAAAGAATTGTTGCAAGCATCAATCTTATCTTACTTCTTATATACAGGGTGTCCCAGAAGTAACGTGCCAAACTTTAAGGGAAGGTAGGTGGGGGGGGTGAGCTCCCTGATAAACAAAAAATTTTCAGGTAAAAGTGTCAAAGTTTTTGAAATATTAACATTTTTTCGAATTAAAAAATAATCGTTCCTTTTCATGTGTTTTCTTTAACTGCAACTACAAACCGGGCAATACTTAGTAAATTTTTTATGTAAAATACTTCCAGATAGTTTCTCCATACTCAAATGCAATGTAGTTAAAATATATTAAGGAACCATCATAAAATTAGGACTATTTCTGGATTTTTAACTTTTTGATATTTTCTTCCCCAACTTTGACTATCTCGGGTGAAAAAAAAAATGTACTGAGCTATAACTTTACATTACATAA
>NW_016160692.1:54787-55171 GCF_001687245.7 Rhagoletis zephyria | reverse complement strand
GGATGTGGGCGTGATTATTGTCCGATTTTTTAAATTTTCGGCCATTTAGTATGCCGTTTCAAGGCTAACAATTGTGCCGAGTTTGGAAGAAATTGGTGCAGCGGTTACCAAGATATACACATGTAACCATAAGTGGGCGTGGCTACGCCCATTTTCCAAAAATTTATAATATTCTTATTTTTCGTCTGAAAGTTATTATAAATATCATTTTTGAGTGAATTATCTTCAGTAGTTACTAAAATATCGCAGTTTTAGTATTTTGGAAATAACCGTTATATGGGAAGTGGGCGTGGTTACAGTCCGATTTCGCCCATTTTCAATACCAACCTACCTTGGATTAAGGGAAACCTACATACCAAATTTCGTTGAGATATCTCAATTTTT
>NW_016160692.1:51298-54704 GCF_001687245.7 Rhagoletis zephyria | reverse complement strand
CATTTATGTATACATTTGTCTATATCTATCTCGATTCGTTTTGTCTGTTACAAACAACCGTTATGAGAACAAAATTAATATACCCTTGTGCATAAGTGCGCTCGGGTATAACAAAACATGTTTTTGCATTAACAAAAACCATTTTAATGCCTTTAACTCATTTCTTGTATTCCTCTTATTAAGAAAGCAACTCTACATACATACATTATTGGTTAAAATACTATTTCTCTATAACATAGGTTCTTAAACTTTTAAGATGATGGAACCCTTACTAAACCCCATTAATTTTATGGAGCCCCACATCAAATTACTAAAAATCAAAGGCATTGCAATTTATATATGAATAAAAACTTTTACTAGAAATAGTAAATACTGGGTGGTGCCGAATGAGCTATATGGTTTGAATTCTTTATAAAATTTTATTTTTTTTACTCTATGCCAACGGGATCCACGCCTGGAAATGACCTGCCAGCAGCGTTGCCGAATGCTTTTGCTGAAAAATCGTCATTTTACCTTGAAAAAATCGTAATTTCGGCCAAAAAAACCTCAAATTTTTGGTTATAATACTGGGTGGCGCCGAATGAGCTATATGGTTTGAATTCTTTTTAACAGTTTTCTTTGGGATATTTGAAAGAAAGAATGTACGTCAACAAACCAAGAACCATTCTCCAACTCCAAACCAACTTTCGAAATGAAATATGGCCATTACACCCGAAATTCTGCGAAAAGTTATGGAAAATATGCTAAAAAGAGCACGTATGTGCGAAGCAGAAAATGGACATCACTTACAGGATATCATTTCTCAAAGCTAATTGCAAGAAATTCCCAAATAATATACTGTATTAAAAAAAAAATAAAATTATAATAATCGCATAAATAAAAAAGTTATAAACCATTTAAACCATATAGCTCATTCGGCGCCACCTTGTATTTACTCTTAATACTAACCCAAAAGTTGTATGCATATAACCCTTTGGCTACAGCGGCCAACAACACACACCAGTTAGAAAAAATAGGAAGCTGGCAAGCGCAAGCCCAACGCTCTTATGAAGGTATGACACTCAGTGCGGAAATCACACTAACTACGAGTACATATGCGTACTTGAAAGTAGATAATTGCGTGTAGTCAAGCTGTTTATAGAACTTTTTTTTCTGTGTGCAAATCAAGACGACCGCTGTGCTTATTCATACCAAAATGAATTTCGCGGAACCCCGGTGACTTTTCTACGGAACCCTTGGTTTCCGCGGAACCCACTTCAAGAAGCTCTGCTCTATAAAAACTAATGCCGATTTCGTTTGTCCCAAAAAATGTTGTTCTTTTATGGTGCAAAATGTGTCTGAAGTTACACTCAACCCTGTAAAAGTGCATGTTTTGCCTAATTATCCTTATCGAGCTCACGCATTTCATAATATTGTCATTTTAAGCAACCTTCTGCTTTACAGGGCAACCATCTCCACTTACAAAGCATCAAAGGGCAGAGGATGAGCCTTTTTTGGCTTATTGCAGTGCATTATTTTAAGAAACGAACACAGAGTTTTCCTCTTCTACTAACTCTTCAGAAGAATCGGTGTCGCTGTATGGGACGAGTGCCCCTTTAGTTAAGCGCTGCAACAACCATGCATTTTAACACCATATACATGTATTATATTTTAATACTTTTGATTAAAAATTTTAATCTACCAGAAATATATGCATTTACTTTTATTTGTAAATGGTCCATATTTGGAAGAAATAAGTTAATTGTAAAATCAATAATTTTTAAAGAAAGCTTTCTAAATATGATCGAAATCGGACAATAACTACTGGTTTACCAGACTCGTGCGCCACCTATCGGAAAAATTTTTAGTGCAGTTAGTTAATATGCGTTCTAAATATGAACCAAATCGGACTATAAATAATTGATTTTCAACAATCTCGACTCCTGCGCCTCCTAGCGGATTAACTCCTCTTTCGTATTGCATTGTCATCGGGTGCTGAGCTAACTGTGAAGTTTCAAGTCTATAGGTCATTGAGAAGTTGATCAAAAATTGATTGCAATATTTACCCCTAAGAAATATATATACATACATACATATATATGTACGTACACAGCAAGACAAGGAGTTTTAGTTCGGATTGAAGTTCCACTCTACGGGGGTAGGCTTTCGATGCGTTCTCTCTGTATATATAAAAAACAAGTAATTTTTAGCAAAAAAGAAACCGACTTAAAAAAAAACAAGTAAGAGCAGCGCTGTCTTCGGCTATGCCGAAGGCGTCATACCTTTCATGAACATCTGCAAATTTTAGTTTGACAGATTACTGATTTTGAATACATCTGCATACATCGATAGAGGAGTTACATACTTATATAAAAAATCGCTGTCTGTCCGTCTGTTTGTATGCAATCTGGTCTCTCAGTTTTCGAGATATCCGGATCGAATTTGGTAGGTGGGTGTATTTTTATAATATATTAATCATTTGTCGGAACCGGAAGAATCGGACCACTATAACATATAGCTCCCATACAACTGATTGTTCAGATATGAGATTTTTCGTTATAACTTCTCCATTTATGCAGCTACGAACATGAAATTTCGCAGCACTTGCACCCATTATCAACAGAATGCTTACAGTGAAAATTACAAAGATCGGGTCACTATAACCTATAGCTCCCATACAACTGATTGTTCAGATATAAAATTTTTCGTTATAACTCCTCCATTTATATGGCTGGGAACAGGAAATTCCGCACTGTTTTCAATAATTATCAACAGAAAACTTACAGTGAAAATTAAAAAGATCGGATAACTATAACCTATAGCTCCCATACAACTGATTGTGCAGATATGAGATTTTTCGTTATAATTCATCCATTTATGTAGCTAGGACCATGAAATTTCGCGCTGCTTTCACTCATTATCAGCAGAAGACTTACAGTGAAAATAACGAAGATCGGGTCACTATAACCTGCAGCCCCCATACAACTGATTGTTCAGATATGAGGTCTTTTATCATATCTCCTCCATTTATGCAGCTAGGAACATGAAATTTCGCACCATTTTCACTCATTATTAACAGAATACTTACAGTGAAAATAACAAGGATCGGGTGACTACAACATATATCTTCCATACATCTGATTGTTCAGATATGGGATTTTACGGTAAAACTCCTTTATTTGAACAGCTAAAACCGATAAATTTCGTAAGATATTTTATAAATAATAATACAAAGTCTACTGAGAAAATCGTCAAAATCTATGCTGTATAAGCTTTATCTCCTATAGCACTGATTGTTCAGATACCAGTTTTTGCGATATATCTCCTTTATGTAGGAAACTAAACTCAATAAATTGTGTTACCGGTTTACATACCGATCACATAGCAGTGAAAATCACTTAGATTGGTGCCATCTAAAGTATATCCT
>NW_016160692.1:47224-50614 GCF_001687245.7 Rhagoletis zephyria | reverse complement strand
CCTATAGCACTGATTGTTCAGATACCAGTTTTTGCGATATATCTCCTTTATGTAGGAAACTAAACTCAATAAATTGTGTTACCGGTTTACATACCGATCACATAGCAGTGAAAATCACTTAGATTGGTGCCATCTAAAGTATATCCTCCATACCTCTGATTGTTTAGAGGACAGACGGACAGACGGACATGGATAAATCAACTCAGCTCGACGTTCTGATCATATAAGTATACATTTTAATGGGTCTATCTCTTTTTGTTCTGGTACTTACAAACATCGGACCAAAGTTATAATACCATTTCATGTAACAATTCCCCTCGCAATGAAAAATTGTTCACGGAGAAAAAGGCTTAACCGACACTGCGGGCACAAAAAGATGTAAACAGATTACAATTAAGCACTTAAGCCAAAATTGCTTTCGCTATAACTTTGTAACGGTACTTCGTAGGACTTTGAAATTTGACAGCTGGTGCGTATGGTGGTAGGTAATCGATTTCCGTCAAAAACAGAAAATCGAACAGGTTGTCGCTTACGCCCTTTTGGCGGTTAGGGCTCGATATCATCAAATCAAATTTGGGATTAATAAACCTTACACATAAGTATATATTTTATATGGCATTGGAACAAAAAAAAATTGCCGATCACTCGCGCTAATTCAATTAATTTAAAACAATAGTCATATTAAAACAAAAAATGGAAATAAGTGGAATACAAAAAAAAACACGTAAGTGAATATGTTGTAATTTCTATACAAATAGTTATGTACAATCCATATATGTCATACGATTAGTAAATAAGAGAATAAAATAATGTAAAAAAAATATTTTTTAAAAACAAGCAAATAGCAAACCGGCATTTAAATATCTGCATACATACATACCTAACCAACTATGCATGTACGCTGAATTCGCTGACAAGCTTTTTTAAAAACGAAGTATATTAGTACAAATTGTTAGTAATTTTCATTAGAGTTTGAATAACTCCATTCACTAAATGGCTTTTAGTAACTTTAACGAGACCTTAACTTATTTTATTTTATTAATTTTAGTGCAGTTTTTACAAAATTTTCTTGCTAAAAAATCTTTTGTTACACTACTTCATTTTATTCCTTTGATTGTACAGGTTAAATAAAAGCTTGTTTTTAAAAAATATTTTTTTTACATTACATATTTTATTTTATAATTTTTAGTCCATTTATAAAAGCGTTGTATATTAAAAAGTGTTATTTTATTTTATGTACAAAATTTTGCAATAGATATTAAAATAATTCAACTTGCAATGAAAGAGAACAGAAGACTTGGCAAGCAAACTGTTGTTTGCTTTTGTTTTGTATAAACATACATATGTACATATAGCAGCAGTTAATTTTATTTAACGTTTTTTTTTACGTTCTTTGGCAATTACGCTCTGTTAGCCATAAATCTTACTATTTTTTGACCGCCTTTGAATCAAGACCCCTGGACCATATGGGGAATTCATTTATATTTTAAATTGCATTGTCATCGTTATTGGAACTATGCTGAAAATTTCAAGTCTCTAACTTGTCGGGAAGTCAGCTTAAAATCGATTGGAAATTTCCGCGATTTGCGCGGGATGACCAAGTTAAATAAAAGCTTATAATTATAAAAAAAGAAAAAAACAACTATTAAACTCATACGTATGTATATTCTTTAATATCAAACTGATATTTTAAATTGACACAATTAGCTAAGTGGATATAATAATAGTTTTAATTATTTAATAGACTTTGAAATTTTGACAGCTGGTGCGTATGGTGGTAGGTAATCGATTTCCGTCAAAAACAGAAAATCGTACAGGTTGTCGCTTACGCCCTTTTGGCGGTTAGGGCTCGGTATCATCAAATCAAATTTGGGATTAATAAACCTTACACATAAGTATATATTTTATATGGCATTGGAAGAAAAAACAAATTGCCGATCACTCGCGCTAGTTCAATTAATTTAAAACAATAGTCATATTAAAACAAAAAAATTAAATTAGTGGAATACAAAAAAAAACACGTAAGTGAATATGTTGTAATTTCTGTACAAATAGTTATGTACAATCCATATATTGCATACGATTAGTAAATAAGAGAAAAAAAACAACTATTAAACTCATACTTATGTATATTCTTTAATATCAAATTGATATTTTAAATTAACACAATTAGCTAAGTGGATATAATAATAGTGTTAATTATTTAATATACGTTTTGAACTCTTTATCACAGCCGAAAGTTGATATGGACGAACGAGTTAAAGGGGGAAGGAAACAAGCTTACAATATTAATAATAAATATCTCGTATCCCTATCGATTTTGCATTGCTCTTGAATCGAACGATTCTTGCAAGCCTGACCACCTTGCAAAAATCTTTTCTCAAGGAGGGTGATGTAATGGCATCGCTAACAATACGGCAGCACTATTCAGCGCCGTCGTAATGTTGGTAGCCCTGTTGGAACATACATTCCACAGGTACATAATACGAGTCATGATGCAATAAAGAAGGTGTTATACGTTCGCGGNTTTTTGAATTGAAATTTTGAAAATCAACTATTATTTTCGGTCCCTGATTTTTTCATAGACATAAACGAATAGCAAAAAAATTTCTAGCTTTGCTAACAGACAACAATGTTGTGAAAAAGCATGATGCAATAAAGAAGGTGTTATACGTTCGCGTTTTTCTCGCTCTAATCGCCATCTTGAACTCCCTTAGAAATTTCAATTTGCCGCTTTGACAAAGTACTTTTTATATCAGAGCGATTTTCATGAAAAAGTACTAAAAATGGTACTCACACAAGCAAAAGCATAGATCGACATGCATTGGCATCACTGATCAACGTTTTCGTCTTTCTTTTTATCCCGTTGACAATCGGAGTTAAAATTAATTTTTGTTAGATAAAAAAAAAATTTCCGCATTTAACGTTTTTTTTTTTTGGGAAAAGAATTCCTCAAATCGTAAGTATTTTATGTATATCCGATAAGGAAACTATAAATAAAACTATTCCAAAGGTGTTTTGCTGTTTTGTGTGCCCGTGCATTCCACCAACTTGATCGGCTGCCTCTTAACAGCATTTTTTGAATTACTGCAAAACCACCGCTGCACTCGTAAGTACTTTTGCAAAATTTAATTAAGCAGCTATAATGAATTTTTTTCACAGGTTTTCTCTTGCTTTGGTTCGCTGCCTGTGTACATCTTGGTGCCAGCTGCGGAGAGTGGACCAACTTTTCGTGGCCGTGTGACTCTCACATCGCCACTGCGTGTCTTCCGCTTCTCTTTCTGTAGGACCACTGCATCGTATGTTTCTTCTGCTGCTCCACACGTAAGTACTGTTGCAATACCAGTTGACGCAAATATAAATGGAATTATTTCACAGGTTTACGACTGC
>NW_016160692.1:3192-47199 GCF_001687245.7 Rhagoletis zephyria | reverse complement strand
AAATATTTTCTGACCAAAGTTCTCAACAATACCTTTCATTTGATATCCATATTGAGATGTTTTAGATAAATTATGTAGAATCGAAAATAGAGAATTCGAATTGCATGCATTTTTTGCGATTTTGGTTGACTATTTCTCGGTTTCGCCCATATAGGGAAAGAATTGTTTAAGAACCTTCTCTTGGTACCCATGAATAGTAATATTTAATTTACCTTTTTTTCTAAACAAAAAATTAAATAAATATGTGATTCAAAATAGGTAGCAACCCTATTTAAAATATTTTTGAATTAGGGATCTTTAAAATACCTTCCATTTGATACCCATATTATGATGTTTTAATTAATTTGTAACTAATTTCGAATAGGTGGGAACATTATACAAGTCTTCTCGGAGATATTGCCTATTCAGATAGCCTTAAAACCCAAGACATTATCTGGGTAAAAATTTTCATCAAAATCGTTAGAGCCGTTTCCGAGAACGCTACGGATATACATATACATATATACAAGAATTGCTCGTTTAATGTAATAAGATATACTAATGCAGCAACGAATCTTAAATTTACTAACCACTTACTTAAAAGTATTTCCAAAACTATGTAAATCATTTTTATTTAAACTTAGTAAACAAATTTTCATTTAATACTTTGATATGAAAATAAGTACTAAATTTAATACTATTTCGCAAACCGACCTTTTTTTCTTCCCTTTTCTCTCGTGCTTCGTATGCTTCCAAAATAGAACCTTGAGCTAGGGGAGTCGTCGAAACAATCTGTCACTACGTATACCACCTTTAATTATTGCATCATGAATACGAGTGAAATAACGAATGTTGAATCAATCCGATATAGACATTTGAGTAGTGAGGTTGTACACTAAAATAAAAGCGGCAATAAATTATAAATTAAAAATTGAAGTTTGTTTTTTGTCAAAAAATTTTCAAGCGAAAGTAGTTACGTGAGTGTAACTTGTGTTATTATAAATATACTAGCCAATGCCCGCTTACTTCGCGGCGCCCCTAATAAGAACTTTTGCGTTGGCTAATGAAAAAGAGCGTTTATTTTATTTATTTATTTTATTTCAATTACGGTACAAATCTAACACAACAACCCGGTGGTTTTACTTTCAAGTGTTAGATGTTAGGATTACATGGCTAAGCACAAATGCATTTAATAATTTAACTAGTAACTTACTTGCTATTTGAAAACGAAAACGAAGAGTCGCATTAATTATAAGACATGATATAAATAGTGGAGAGGAAAATTGTAGAAAGAGGCTAGGTATTTGAGAATAGAATAAGACAAAAGACAGGAATAAGGTAGGAAAATGACAAAAAAAACTGCGATCAGTTGGCTTACGCCTGAGCAAAGAGCCGATGCAATTCTCTCTTAAAGGGCAGAGCGCTCCTGATGGTTCTGATTGCTAGAGGTAAAGCGTTCCAAAGACGGATAACAAAAACAAAAAACTGACGTTCAGATTTGAGGCAATTGTATTTAATATAAATAATTTGGAGTGCTCGTTGCGATCGGGGAAACTGTAATCGTTCATGGAGATACCTAGGCTCCTGGGTGATTAAGATTTTGTGAAGTAGCATAAGACATTTTAGCTCCAATAGTTTATCAAAAGATATACCCATGATCTTAGTGCTATATTTAGAGATATGTTCGCGGCGTCCAATTCCGTAAACATATCTGGCGATATTGTTATAAAGAGTATTGTGTTTTTTCTTGCACACACTATCACAGTTAGCGTACAGCTCGCATCCATACAAAATTGTCGGTAGTAAAAAGGTTCTCGCTAGCAGCAGTCGAATTTTTACTGGTGTGAAATACTGAGTGATCCATAAGGACCTAAGCATTCCATATGTTTTTCCCGTTATGCTGGCAATATGATTGTTCCATGTCAGCGTCCTGTTAAATATTACTCCTAGGTTTCTCGCAGTGTCAACAAAATCTATCACTGAATTGTTGAAAATTATTTTGTGATGTTCATCAAGTGCGAAGTGTCGTCTATAAATTGGAATACATTGAGATTTGTTTGGGTTAATTACTAATCCGTTATTTCTAGCCCAGTCGTTAACACGTTCGAGGTCAAAATTTAAGTTACGAATACAGACATTGATTGACGCAAAGGGACAGCTAACATACAATTGGACATCGTCGGCATAAATATGAATATCACAGTATTTCAAAATTTTGGGTAAGTCGTTAATATACAGCACAAATAACAGCGGACCTAGTATTGATCCCTGTGGAACACCCCTAGACGTGGACAAAAATTCAGATTTATCATTTCCAACACATACAGCTTGTGATCGATTTCTTAGGTACGAACTAATTAGGTCCAACGCTGGTGACGAGAAATTAAACAAGTTTTTTAGTTTTAAACATAAAAGTTTGGGGTCAACAGTATCAAAAGCCTTAGAATAATCGAGTAGAGTTAAGAAGGTAACATGATTTATGTCCATGTTTTGCCTTATATCATCTGAGACCTTTAATAGTGCGGTGACGCAGCTTCTATTAGTCCTGAAGCCTGATTGATGTACGCTCAAAAGAGAATTACGACTCAAAAAATAGTTAATTTGTCGATGCACTAAGCGCTCCAGTACCTTGGATAAGAAGGGCAATATAGCAATTGGTCGAAAATCGCCATTGGGTTTGGAAATGGGAATGATCTTGGCTCTCTTCCAGCACGCTGGATAAACACCCGTGGTCAAGACGGCATTCATAGCATGCGTAAGGTAAGGAAGAATTTTGGGGAGGAGACATTTAAGAAATTTTGGGTGAATGCCGTCGAACCCAACGGCATTAGATTTAACATCAAGTATTGACTGGACAACATCACATTCGTCTACACATTCAAAATAAAAACTGGGCAAAATATTCATTGTACGAGTGTTATAAAGCTCGTAACAAATATTATTACACGGAGCAGACAAATTAACAAACTTTTCATTTATATCGTTGACATTCACAGGTTCGGTAATGGGGTTATTTTGTTTGCCAATTCCAATTTCACGCACCTGCTTCCAAGTCTGCTTGGAGCCGACGGCAGTACTGAACTTGAACTCATAATACTTCAATTTTTGTTTCTTGATGGCTTTCGTAACAGTTTTCCTCCTAATTTTGTACTCGTTGTAGAGCATTTCCGTTTTTTGTTGCTTCCATTTTCGGTACGCTACGTTACGACTTTCAATTAAGTTTTGAATGTAAGCGTTGAACCAGGGGCGAGTTTGAGTAACGTTTCGCTTCGTTACAAGTGGTACAAACCGGTCAAAGAGGGACTTTATATGTGTCTGAAGGAAATCAATTTGACTTTCCGATGATGCCATGTCACGAACGTGACCCCAATTGACTGTATCGACAGCTACCGAAAGTTGCTCATAATTAATTCGAGTGAAGTCACGATATGAGTATGAATACTTGTCATGTACAAAATGAAAGTCGTAGGAAAGAAAAATTAGATCGTGCTTAGAGAAATTCGGTACAGAAAGTTGGTCATAGAGAAGTACTTTTGCCTTCACGCTAACGAAGAAAATGTCCAATAGGGTGCTGCTTGTTTGAGTAAAGTGTGTAGGTGTTAAGCAATTAATGGGGAACAGACCAATATTCAGCATGGACAGAGAAAAATTTGTGTCGCTGAGTAAATCACAATTAAAATCCCCAGTGATAATGATGTTGTTGTAACCTAGGGTGATATCTTCTAAGAAGTCGATAAATTCACTATAGGCTATGTTCTTATTAGGTCTGTAGATGCAGCCTAGAAGAATTTTATCAGTTTTGGATAAGATTTCGACAAAAAGATATTCAATTCTGTTATTTTTAGGGGATGCGCATTTAACATTGCACGAAAGTCCATTTTTAACATACATAGCCACCCCACCACCATGTCCAACTCTATCTAAACGAAATAGCTTGTAGCCATTCACACCAAACAAATCATTACTCAAATACGAGGAGAGCCAAGTTTCAGATATACACACCACGTCGACATTAGAAGATTCAAATATGTATCTGAATTCGTCAATTTTGTTTGATATGCTTTGAGCATTCAAATGACAGACTTTTAGTCCGTTCCTTTGTTTGCCCAAAATGCGAATCATATTAAATGTATTGCCTATGGAACGACAGCAATCATCAAATTTCAGAGACATTAGTACTGAGAGAGCGGACTCTGCCTCTCAAGAGAAACTGCATGGGTAGACGAAGAAGAGTAAGGTTGAAGGCAGATTTTATGTCACTTATGTAAGGAGAGTCAGCAGAAAGAGAAGAATTGGAGAGATAGAAAAAAATATAAACATACTTAATATACTCAATTACTAATATTAAAAACATAAGAAACGTATACATATATATTGCGTGACACAAATTAACGCTCACGTAACAGTCGCTGCAATCCGACGAAGATCTTCATTGCTGGATACTTGCACTGCATTGCTGTTGGGACGAACTCGTACATAGACATTGCCGCGAATTGAGAATACAGACATTATTTGTTTTTGCCTCTTCAATTGCATAGCAGACTTCATGATGTCACGTCTGTGCTTAGTGAGACTCTCATGAATGTCTACTCGCCCGTCAGAGTCGTGTCCGATGTCGCGCAGCAGTATTGACCTCTGTGCAGATTTGCAGAAGCGCGCAGCTGCGCGAAACAGCACGGAACGATCGGCAGAAGAGCGTAACTTCACTACTACGGGGCAGCAGTATTTTTGTTTTTGCTGGGCAGACGAAAAACTGCGCCCACTGGCGGAACATCTAGCTGAATCGCACAACACAGCTGGGAGAAAGTCTCACGTAGGTTTTCGTTATCCGTTTGCGGAATACCTCGTAAGATGATGTCAGGTGAAGAAAGCGCATTCTGACAGTCGTCAAGTTGTGCTCTAAGCATTTGCACCTCGGTACGCAATTCGTTGACTTGACCACATTCTCGCTCGACTTTGTTAACGCGTTCCACCACATTCTTTGCTACTAATTGTTGCGTTTTCAAGAACTGCACATCAGAGCACAGCTGTTGTATAGGTGCGCATTCACCCTCGGCTTTCGTGACACGCTCTTCAATATGTTTCACCTTCTGCTTTAAATTTACCAGATCTGCCGTTAACTCACCCAGCCTCTGCATAACACGTTCCTCTGACTCCTTCATACATGCGGACAGCTGTTCGATAATGCTATCTTTTTGAGCATCAATTTTGGCTTCGAGTCGACCAAAACAGTTGTCAATTGACACGCTTTCCCCAGTCTTGCTTTGCTAAAGAGGGGAAGCTGTTGTTTGGCGCGCAGTTTGCGTTCTGGTTGATGATCGCATTTCGCTCGTTGTTTCTTTTAATATCTAGATTTGCGATTCGAAGTTAATAATGCCCGATCAAAGCCAGCCAAATCAACCCTTTTTTAAAACTTTAGAGGGTATTAAATACAGTGCAACCTTCGAATAATACTAATATATTGCAGCGCTGTACAAACACGTCTACTCCACAGACATACTAAATCGTTATTTGTTGACTTGTTTTACATTTGTTTAAAGTCTCCCTGTTTCCAAAACACTTTCGTTTTCAGTAATTCATCGGAATTCAGTAGTAGACGGCAATCCTGCACTACACTACTACAGCTGCTTGTCGACAGATGCCGCTGGTGATTATTATTATTATTTATTGTCAACAGATGGCTCTGCCAATGCCCACAGCTGGTCGATCCTCCGCAGAAATTTTAACCGCAACAACAATTGTAAGTATACGCCAGCAGGTAGCTAAAAGCGTTGATGTTTTGTGTATTTTTAATTATGCACTCACTTGGCAGTGAAACTCAATACGTCCAAACTGCAGCGCGACTGGAACCACCAGATAAACACCTCACAACCTTTTTATGCTTGCAAAATATTGTTTAATTTAAACTTTATCGGGAGCTTGCGAATTTATTTTCACTCCTTACAGAGTTGCCAACGCTTTATGTTTTAAAAACAAAAATAGTCTGTAAAGTCAAAATTTTTGGTTTAAGTTGAAACCACTAAGGCGCAGTATCCCCCTCACACATATGTAGGCCAATAATAGTAACGCTGTGATACCATATGGAATACCAATCCCTTTCGGGGTCATGAGCTTTACCGATGGTCTTATTTCACCTGTGAGATCTCTTCCAAGCATGCGTAATCTTTTTCTATGATCTTGCAACTACAACATTGGTGCGATGCGTATGACAATAAACGTTCATGAAAGGAAACTAAGGAGCACAGAGTACGTTTTCTGTTATAGGAGGCCCAAGAATCCTCGCTGTCCCACAGGATGAAAAGTTTTCCGGTACATTGGCTAAATTGGTCGTCTGATCTCTTGAATATCTTTCAAATAAAGCAATTGATATACATACCTACGGTGATCTTCCTTGTTAATTCGATACTTTTACAATTCGTGGCAATATTTATGAATTGATTTATAGTTAGATGCAAGATCGCATGATCGTGCATGAGGGCGTCAGACAAACTTAACCCCATACTTCATTTAGACATCTGAAAACTAAATTCGTATACCTTAAACATAGGGCCAAAGCAGACCAACCACACGGGGTTTCTACACATTTCGGCTGCAGCGCCATCCATTGGGTCCATTTTCTGCAAAACCATTGCTTACCATAAAATGAATACGTGTTATGAATTTCAATATCGACTCCAGCGGCACTCATTGGATAAATTTTTATCAAAAGAATTTTCCATCATACAGGTACATAGCTCACATTTAAAATTTGAACGAAATCGGTCAATAAATACGATTTTTATAAATCACTTTACTCCAGCACCACATAGCGAGTTTTCTAGTAGCATGTTATAGGACCATATATGTATGCAAGATAACCTCCGACAATCTGACGGAACTCTATTCAGTGGTTTTTGAGTTTAGTCCGAACAACGAAAACGGCTATCATTTTATCCAAATAGGTATTTAGATAGGACAGTCTATAACGAAACTCGTAAAACCAAAGCTCCATTCTTTGTGAAATATTTAAAAAAAAATCTTCAAAATTTTCACATAAATTTTACCTTTTCCTAAAAATTAAAAACAAACTTACAATAGTTCAATGGGATTCAGCAATCTAGGAGAAAATGGTTCCCAATCGAATGATATTTGCGCGTTTACGTAAATGTATATCGATTTCCAATAATTACCACTTTTCGCCATAAGTACGGTATTGATAACATATGTAGCTGTGCAAAATTTTAGAAAGTTAACGTGCGCGTTTCCAGAGATAAGTGAAATGAGAAGCATGTCACCACTTTCCGCCATAAGTACGGTATTGATAACATATGTAGCTGTGCAAAATTTTAGAAAGTTAACGTGCGCGTTTCCAGAGATAAGTGAAATGAGAAGCATGTCACCACTTTCCGCCATAAGTACGGTATTGATAACATATGTAGCTGTGCAAAATTTTAGAAAGTTAACGTGCGCGTTTCCAGAGATAAGTGAAATGAGAAGCATGTCACCACTTTCCGCCATAAGTACGGTATTGATAACATATGTAGCTGTGTCGAATTTCAGGACGTTAGCATAAGCGGTTCCAGAGATAATCTGTATGAGAAGTTCATTTTGTATGGAAGATGTCACGCCCCCTTTTCCAATGCATTTGCAATATATTCATCAGTGCTAAGCCTCAGTTCCCCAGCGTAATTGGTTTTAGAGATATATTGGTTTTTACGTTTTAGTCTTATAATAATTTTAGGAATATCCCGAGCTACATACCGAGTAAATTTTTGGTCGGAATATTTATTTTCAAGGTGCTGGCAAATGTTCCAAATATGAACCAAATCGGTGCAGCCGTTTATTAGTTTAGTGAAATACATTGTACAGAGAACTGTATGAAATTGTAAACCGTGGCGTCTCAGATTTCCTAATTTTTTGGCAGCAGCGACAAAAATTTAATTTTTTTTTAGCGAAAAACTTTCCACACAGAAGCTCCAATAAAGTGTGATTGGTTATGCTTAAATACACTTAATTGAATGTCAATAAAGTTGAGTTTGTGGTTAAATCGAGGCGAAATTTTGAGAACAGGCCGTTGCTAACTCTAAATATAAACAACGACGCACTGGAAAAAGTTAATTACTACATTAATATACTTAGGAATAATGATCGACGATAAACTAAAAAAAGGGATTCTATATTTTCAAATTGAACTCTTGCAATATGTACATCGGTGAAAACTGGATTTAATTCCATACATTAGTTTTTGCGTGATGCGCTTACAAACATACAGACAGACAGACCAAAATTATAAAAATGTTAGATTTGGCTTCTGTTGATCTGATAAACCCCCTATTAATTTTTTTTTAACAACTATTATGTACAGATATCGGCCTGTTGCAATTTTATTATTCTCAAATACTTTCGTTTGCTACCCATATGGCAACATTTAGGTTATGTTTTATTGAACTGAATTAAAATTTTCAAATAAGTGGCAAACCGCTTTAGAAATATTTTCAAAAGTAAGCTGCCTAATCTTCTTTAGTTTAATGTCCGTATTGTAAGATTTCATTTATTTTACAAATTTTTCAAGCAGTTGGCAAATCCCCTAAAAATATTTCCTGAATTAAAATTTCCTAGCCTCTTTAGTTTTATCCCAATATTGCAATATTTAATTTATGCTATCAATTAAATTAAGTAAAAGATTTCAAATAGGTGGCAGCCTTCCACAAAAATATTTTCAGCTTTAAGCCTTTGTAAACCTCTTTTTTTGACAGCCATATTTCAATACTTGCTTTATCGTATCAACTGACCTAAACTGAAATTTTAAACACAGGTGGCAACTCTCTAATTTTTTTCTTCTATATTGTAAGCTAGATCTCTAGCGATACATCGGTGAAAACTGCATTCAATCCCTTGTTTTCGAGTGATGCGCGTTCAAATATACAGACAGACAGAGAATCAAAAATTCTAAAAATTGTTTATTTGGCTTCTGTAGCTCTAATAAACACCCACCATATAATAATTTTTCTTTAATATCTATAAGGAACAGACATCGGCCTGTTACAATGTTATTATAAGTATAGATATAGGCCCTTATTATGAGCTGCATTCGTTTTTCGATCTTCGCTGGCTATCGAAGATCGAAGATCGAAAGTGAAATTCGTATTATGAGCGATGCAGGCGTGTCGAAATTTTCGTTGAGTATCGAATTTTCTGTCGAACACAATTTTGCTTTCGATGGTGTAACGAAGTGTTAGAAAATTGTGAAAAATGTATGATTTTGTATATGTTTTCTTACATTTTGGCGGCTAGACACTAATCTTAAACAATTTTTATTAATTTCATGCAGTTCTAACATCGTGAATACTAAACACAAGCTCGAAAGGCTGGTTTTACTTGTGAAAGAAAATCCCAATGCTCTGTTGGCTCGATCTCTGAGAACAAAATCGTAGCGCTGTTGATAGTTTTAAAATATTTTAAATAGATTTGGCTCACAAACGCCTCTTTAGATGGTCGGAACTTTTTAATGAATCTGTAGACAAATTTCTTAAATATATTTTATATCAAAATATATTCGAAAGACTAATAAACTTAAACTCTCTTAAACATTTGCTACTCCTGGCCAGTTTACTAAGCTCTCATCCTCTGACGAATCGTTGAACCAGAACTCGTTGTACATATTTTACCACGTTTTTATAAAATTGCTTTCTTTTTTAATTCATTTTAATTAGAACAAATTTGCATAAATATGTATAAGCACACTATTTAGTTTGCTCGATTTGTAAACAAAGCTTCTCAGCGGTGAAAAATATACTATTGTGAACAACCTAAACGAGCGAAATTCACAATAGCGCTATTCTTCATCCAATGAGCGCCATAATACCAAATGAAAATTCGTTCGCTCAGCACTTTCGACCACAGTCGAAAATCGAATGCAACTCATAATAGGGGCCATAGATTTCTTTTATTTTATCGATTTAATACAATAAAACTTTTCAAACAGGTGGCAAGCATCTCTAAAAATATTTTCGGCAGTAAAATTATCAAATCCTCTTCAGTTTGATACCCACATTACAATATTTAGTTTATCTTATAAATTAAATTAAATTAAAATTTTCAAACAGGTGGCAACTTTAAACAAATATTTTTGGCTGTAAGCCTTTTTCTTTTACCGCCCATATTGCAATATTCACTTTTTCTTATCAATTTACTTAAACTGCAATTTTCAAACAGGTGCCAACTCTCTAAATTTTTTCTTTCTATATTCTAAGTTAGACCTCTAGCAATACATCGGTGAAAACTGCATTTAAATCCATGCATTCGTTTTCGAGTGATGCGCGTGCAAACATACAGACAGACAGACGAAAATTCTAAATATGGTTGATTTGGCTTCTGGTGCTCTAATAGAGACCCCCCACATTAATTTTTCTTTAATATCTTTATTGTACAGACATCGACCTGTTACAATTTTATTATATGTATAGATAACGGCGACCCATAACAGGCAGCCACAAAGCTACTAACTTCCACGAGAGGAGGCGATTCATTTGCGCCAACAAAACAGCGGCGGGCAACCAAACAAGGCATCATCCGGGGAGTAGCGTAGAGTAGAGCACCCGGAGTACACCTTCCTTGTGCAAGACGGAGAGGAGTTTCGGTATGCAGAGTGGGTTAAGTGTGTAAAGTGTGTAGTGTGGTAACGGTGGTAAGGCGACGGCACGAAAATACCTTGGATGTGCCTTAGGGCGGGTAATTTTTTTTTCGACATCGTTCCTAGCAGATTCGGATTCTTCGTAAAATTCTAAGAAAAAAAGCCCTTTAGACCATAGCCCTAAAATCAATTTCGAGCCTGCGCAATTTTAAAAGAAAATATCTTTAATTAATACTAAGTCCATAATCAGATTAATATTTACTAAAGTGTTAGGAATTCTTTTTTTTCGTAATAAAGAGTTGTGGTCCGGAGTTTTGTGATATGGAAAATTCATTTCTGATATCTATTTTTTATTTAAAGAACCGCAATATGGCGCTTCAAATCAAATCTACTATATATTTGTGGAAGTATGTATGTATGTATTTGCCAGGTTGCAGCCTAAACGGATGGACAGAATTGAATAAAATTTTGCCAAAGTATTGCCATGACTCCTGGATCTATAATAGGGTAAAAAATTGGAACTCGCCAAGGGGGGAGGGGGATGGGGGATACCTCCCATAGTGAAAATTTTTAATCAACCCTAACTTCGGAATTATAGTCACATGAACTCGAAATTTGAAATGCACAGATACCTATGGTAGGTGCTTATGGAAAAATATATGTATATAAATGAGTTTGTAAAAAGGGGCGTGGCACATCTCATATGTGTGGAATCTTTTATCAGCTATAACAGCAGGCAGTATTAGTGATCTCAATGTATTGCAGTTTGAAGATTTGTTATAATTGATCAAAGTGAAATTCAGATAAATTATAGATGATATGAAGTTCACCGGGTCATCTTCTAGTCTTTAATATATACTAAGTTAATATATGGATTAATATTTACTAAAGTGTTACGAACCTTATTTTTTTAATACAATAAGAAAAAAATTACTATAATTTAAAGGAGTGACACACAATGGCTAGAGACGTCGCATGTGTGTATTCTTTCATATACATATATATGGGCCGTTCTTACCGTTATATATTTCTCATCCACTCGCTTATTCCTTACCGAAAATTTTAAATAAAACTTTAACAAGTTTTAACCGCTGATACAGTACAGCAGCAGTTTAAAATGGGGAACTGGGTAAACTTAATAAAGAAAACATATTCTCTGGTTAAATTAATAAGCCTGCCCGGATAACACAAAATCCTAAGCTTGATAAACATTTGGTGTTATACAAGTTTTATAAAGCTCTACTTGTATTTAGGAAAAATGCCGAAAAAAAAATTATAAAATTTATTGATTGATTGATACAAATAGAGAGGGAGTTATGGCTATGACAATAGAAAGTAGGAAAAAGATACCTCGTGTTGAAAGCGAAAAGGATCTAGAACCAAAAAAATATATAAATACATTTTTAATCATAACAAAATTAATGATTCGAAAAATAATTTTGAAATATTGTAAAATATTTTTTTTTTGTTNTTTTTTTTTGGTTTTTTAAAGTTAAGGGTAAATAAACCCTTAAACTTACAGTAACGAACAAAAGTATTGGCACAGTAAATTTTACGCAATATAGGCAAAGTATTTTTTAGAAGAATTCCAAGTATGCAGTTTAGTAATCCATTCAGTTTTCGTTCATCAAAGTGAAAGTTTGAAGTTGCTTGAAAATCTGAATATAAAATTGCAAATTAGTATGTAGATTTATTGGATTTTCCTGAGTTTTGCACAAAGTTTACAAATTTGATTTTTATGTATTTTGGTATAGTATGAACTATGTTTTTATAAAAAATTATCGGAAATAAATTAAAAACTTTGCACATATGTAATGCGAAAATTTACTGTGCCAAAACTTTTGTTCGACACTGTACATATAAAAAAATACATACAGTAACTTCTCCCGTTACAATAGTAAAAAATATGTAATTTGCTTTGTAGTGCTGTCTTGCGGTTCTTTAAATAAAAAATAGATATCAGAAATTAATTTTTCGTATCAATAAGCTCCCAAGCACAGGTTTGTAATAAAAAAAATATATCCGTAACACTTTATTAAATATTAATCTGCATATTTTATCAATTCGTCGGAATATGTTTTTATGTATGTTACCGCGTAACTTTGGACTACGTTATCCGTTTTCTATAATTCTTTTTGAAAGGAAAGGTGGTTCCTCAGAGGTAGTCTCCTACTAATTGAGTGTAGATCCGATAATTGGGCCATGAAGAAAATAACGGTACTTTTAAATTTGTATATGAGAATTGAAGTCGGTTTTGTTTTTTTGTTTAAATTTTACTCCAGTGTCCACAGCTTCTATAAAAGAGTCGTAGGCCATATTTTTTTGTTAGTTCAATTGTGGAACATTTGTATGAACTGCTTCGGCTAATACTTCGGCTTTTGTTCTCTTTTTATATCGAGGCTGAGTGCATTGTTCGATGGGGTGATATCATTGCCAAACATGATAGTACTTTGTTTGCCATCAATAAACACTATCTTGACGGAGTTACAGTATTCCACATTGATGCGAGCCTCAAAAGTTTTGAACAATATTTGCGAGTATGGCTTTTAGTTTTTACCGCTCAGGTAGGTGGCAGGCCTATAGAGAATATTTCTTAATCAATAATTTTTCAAATACTTTTCGCTCGACACCTATATTATAATACATACTTTATCTTATTAACTTAATTGAATTAAATTTTCGAAATTGGTGGCAACTCGACTCAAAAATATTTTCAGTAGTAAGCCTTCTTAAACCCTTTTAATTTGATACCCATATTGCAATATTTAATTTATCTTATCAATTTTATTTAACTAAATTTTGAAACAGGTGGCAACCCCCCTCAAAAATATTTTTGCCTGTAAGCCTTCATAACCTCTTTCTTTTGACACCCATATTGCAATATCTAATTTATGTCATTAATTTACTTATACTGAAATTTTTAAACAGGTGGCAAATCTCTATTTTTTCTCNTTATTAATTCGTCGGAATATTTTTTTTATGTATGTTACCGGATAACTTTGGACCACGTTATCCGTTTTCTGGTTCCTCAGAGGTAGTCTCCTGCTAACTGAATGTAGATCCGATAACTGGGCCATAAAGAAAATAACGGTACTCTTAAATTTGTTTAAATTTTTTTTGTTTAAAATTTACTCCAGTGTCCACAGCTTCTATAAAAGAGTCGTAGGCCATATTTTTTTGTTAGTTCAGTTGTGGAACATTTGTATGAACTGCTTCGGCTAATACTTCGGCTTTTGTTATCTTTTTATATCGAGGCTAAGTGCATTGATATCNGAGGCTAACGGACAGCAATTCATTTTTGTATATAAGATATCTTCTTTTAAGAATGCGCAGGCTCGAAATTGACTTTAGAGCTATGGTCAGGAGGAATTTTTTTCTTAGAATTTTATGAAGAATCCGAATATGCTAGGAACAATGTCGAAAAAAATCAATCCATACAAATTGACCCGCCCTAATGTGCGTATTGCATGTTGGCAATATTGTACTTACGAATCAGGTATGTATATTTACATCTTTACGGTCGCCATTATACGAAGGCACCGGTGAAATATTCGTGTAAACAAGATTTCTAAAATGTTTGGATATACATATTTTATATTTATCGCAAATAACTATTAGACATCAAAACTATTGGAAAAAACCTATCAGTTTTGGTAGGAAAAGCCCATGTTTGGCAACACTGTACCCGTTACTCAGTAACGAATACATAAGGTTTGCTACAGCTCTAATAAATACATATAATGCATCACGGTTCGCCGGAACGTAGTCTGGGAAGAACCAAAACATATAGAAATAAATGTATTAATTAATGCCAGAGCAAATGCAATTTGCCGTACCGAACCTTAGTCAAGCTTGGAAAGCATAGTCTCAAAAGTTGAAGAACTACATTACTGCGTGTAATCTAGATTCCGAAGATTATTCGCGGAAAACAGCAATTTTATTGCACCTGCTTGGAGGTGAGGGTATAAATATTTCCAATACGTTCCCGTCAAATTTAAAATATGAACCAGTCGTAGAAAATTTCAATCTGCATTTAGAACCAAAAAAACAATTTAATCTACCAGCGCTACAAATTTCTTTCGTCCTGCCAAAAAGCAGGCAAAACCATTGACTTCTTTCTAACTAATCTAAAGTAAAGCGTTAAAGCATGCGAATATAATACTGATGAGTCTGACGTGGTTCGCGATGTTTTCATAATCGGACTAAGCGATGACAAACTACATATGTATGCAGCTTCTAGATGTTAAAGATGTAACTCTGGAAAAAAGCTGAAATGAGCGCCAAGTCCTACATTCTCAACCAAATTCAAGCAAGGGAGATGTCTAGCCAAAATGTTGTAGTTTATGAAGGTACTGTAAATATTGTACCAAAACACAGTCGAAGTGCACAGAGACCAACTACAACAACAGCAGTGTTGATCAGGATTAACTCGGACTTAATCCGGATCAACTGCAGTTAATTGCCGAGTAGATCCGGATCAACGCTGCCGTCTGTTTATGCTTTTACTCAAAAGAACAGGGGGAAGCAGGGTGTCCAGATTGTTTAAAAAAAGCGCAATTTCTGAAAAAAAAAAATCGGCAAGAATCGCCAATTTTTTTTTTTATTAAATTCATGAAATGGATTTAACAAATCTTTTATATTAAAAATGAGATCATTTTATAATATTGTTTTTAAGAACAAAAACGAATATAGTACCTTCAGAGGGTAATAATAAATAACACAAATCACTTATATAATAGTGATGTACAAACAGTTTTCTTTAAAAAGACGCATACTTTTTAAAAATATTTGTTTCAACACATTTTGCAATAGTACTGCGCAATTATTAGATTTATTATAACTCATATTAATTGATAAATCGCACAATCCACTTTTAAGAGCTCGGCGCTAAAAATTAAATAAAAACCTATAATAAGGCGAGATCAGCTATTTCCACAATTTCTTCAAAATCACCTATAGTGTCTGAATGATTTACATTTCTGTTGTTGCCATATATTGAGCTATTCAACCTCGATCACATACTGTTCGATATTGGAAACGTCATCCTATTTCGAATCTTAGTTTTTGTTGAATTCATTACGGAAAAAACGCGCTCAACTAAGCGTGTGAGTGCGGCAAGGATAATAATATGAATTTACTTATATTTCCAAACATTTTATTGCTTGTTGCGGTTTTCACTCCGTAAGCAATTATCCAAAATTCTTCAGAGTCGAATGGAATGGTTCTGAGAAAAGTTATTCCATGGGAAAGTTAAAAGATTTAAATATTCAGTTTCCGCTGCTCTTCTTTCCTTCAAAGTCAAATAGTGAATTAGCAGGTCCGTGAAACTCGCCCTCTTGTGATTCACACACTTTTCAAAGCTTTTTTAAAAGTATTTAATTGACTAGGTAATCGTTTCAAAATATCTTCGATTAGGGTGATTAAACCTTTTTGACAGTCTTTTAATATGCTTCTTAAGTCAAGTTTATCACGTAGTTCATTAGCCTCTTCGGTCAAATTATCGCAGAAAACTAAGTTTTGTATATTTTTATAATTGGAAAAAAGTTATTTGGAGGTGTAAAATCACCGAAAATCGCCAATGGCGATTTCCTAAATTTTTACGCGCAAAAAAAAAATCGCCAAATTGGCGCGAAATCGCCAAATGAGGACACTCTGGTGGGAAGAGCGATGTCCGAACATTGATCCAGATGCCCGGAATTAGGTAAAATATGTTTTCATTGCCAAAGTGCAAATCACTTTTCTAAGTTTTGTAAAAAAATAACTCTATTGCTTTAGGAAAAATTAATAACCATTCCAACGAGTTTGGTAGTAGTGAATCTTTTGATAATTGTTTGTATAGGTACATTGAATGTAGACCTTGCCGTTAATCGCGTACAAAGTGGTAACTCAATTTTTTCTAGAGACATTATTGTTAATAATAGCATAATCCAATGTGAGCTGCATACGGGCGCGGCAGGGAATGTAATGTCTTTCAATACATTAAATAAACCTAATCATTATAATTGTTTTGAAATATGTAAGGCCAACGGTTCTTTTACTGCTTTCCGTGGATCACGGATTCGTATTATTGGCAAATGTAAGGCATTCCATTTTTCATAATAAATGAAATGTAAGGGCTATTATAGGAAAGAATGACCTCATAAAATATGGGCTAATACAAATAAAACAGGTTCATATTAAATCGCCCCAACAGAAGTTAACAACGAGCACTGGCAGGGAATTCGAAAGTTGGACTTATTCGGTAAAAGCTGTGACAGACGGCAAAGCTTATGCATATAATCTGGCATACATATGCGCATAATAATTTTGACCTCACAGACGGCAGTTATGCGGATAAACGAGCCGCAAGGTCGAGGGTTCGAGTCCCACGGCCAATTAAATTTTCATTTTTTTTTTATTTTTTTTTCATTCTTTTTTTTATAAGTTCTATATTTTTTTTACGTTGCTTTCAGTTAGTTGTTGTTGACTTTTTATTAAAATTCAACTCTAAAAATTTAAATTAACTGATAGTAAAATAAAAAAATTTTTTTTTTTTTATTTTTTATTTTTATTTTTTTTTTATTAACGCATTAAACAAGGTGACATTAATACACTCTGATACTGCAACTAATATGAAACACGAAAGACATACTAACAAGCACTTTTGTTGGAATACATTTAAGAGTTTGTGGTAAGCGAAATGTAATTTACATATTTACAAAAATACTTAAAATACAAGTGCTGCTACTAGCTTCCCATCAGGTCACACACAGTTGTGCGTTTGAGACGCCGCCGGGATGTTGAAACCAAGAGTAGGTTGGAAACACTCGAGTTGACATGAGATATCAACCGCTGTTGATGAGCTCTGGCAGATTGCTTAACCACGTCAGCGACAGTGGACATACCAAGATCGCGATGCAGGTCCGAATTCCTCACGTAGAACGGAGCATTAACTATACCTCGTAGTACCTTATTTTGAAACCTCTGCATGATGTTTATGCAAGATTCGCTTGCACAACCCCACAGTTGAATGCCGTAAGCCCAAACCGGCTTCAACACTTGCTTGTAAAGTAATAGCTTGTTGTGAATTGAAAGTTTCGAATGCCTGCCAATTAGAAAATTTAGTTTACTTAGTTTAATATTGAGCTCTTCTCGCTTTTTCTTAACATGCGCTTTCCAGCGCAGCTTAGCATCAAGTGTAAGGCCGAGATATTTTGCTTCGTTGACATAGGGAACGCTAATATCATTTATGAAGATTGGTTTGTATGATAACTTCTTTAGAGTAAAAACTATGTGCACCGACTTTGTGTTATTTAACTTAATGCGCCATTTCTTTGCCCAGGTCACTACGGAATTTACTGCAGATTGTAGCGCATTTGTAGATTCTTCTACCGTTTTTCCGATCGCCAAGATCGCCGTGTCATCAGCAAATGTTGCAGTCACAAATTTCTCCTGACTTGGCAAGTCGTGTGTGTATAAAAGATACAAAACAGGACCCAGAATACTCCCTTGGGGCACTCCAGCATTTATTTTTTGCAGGGCAGAGAATGAGTTTTCATTCCTGACGCGAAAGTACCTATCACTTAGATACGAGGCCAGTATCTCGCAATACGCCCTTGGTAGAAGGGCCTTTAGCTTTTGTAACAGTCCATCGTGCCAGACCTTGTCAAAGGCCTGCGAAACATCCAAAAACACAGCAGAGCAAACTTTATTTTCTTCCATGGCAGACTCAATGTTTTTCACGATTCTGTGCGCTTGGTCAATGGTTGAGTGGTGTTTGCGAAATCCAAACTGGTGAGTCGGGATCAGACACCTTTCATCTATAATCGGCAATAGGCGTGCCAACAACAGTTTTTCAAAGAGTTTTGATAGAAAAGGGAGTAGCGATATTGGCCTGTAGGAAGAAACTTCATTAGGTGGCTTGCCAGGCTTGTGGATCATAATGACCTCTGCCATCTTCCAATGGATGGGAACATACTCTAGCTCGAAACAGCAATTAAATAAGTGCGTCAGATAAACAATACTGCCTTGGGGTAGGTTTTTTAAAACTTCAGCTGTAATAAGGTCAAAGCCCGGTGATTTCTTTACCTTCAACTTGCTAATCTGACTTGCAACCTCTTCAGGACTAACATGCATTATACGGGAGTTACCTCCGGAGCAGGTTGTGCTTGTTGTATCAACCTCATTTGATCCTTCGTTAGGAGTGAACGTGTTTTTGAGGTGTTCGGCGAAGATGTTTGCTTTCTGCGCGCTAGACTTTGCCCACGTATTCTCATCGATCTTAAGTGGAGCACAGTGGGTTATAGGCCGGTTGAGATTTTTAGCAGCTTTCCATAAAGAATAGTCGGTTGTCTTTTCCGAAGTTAGTCCCAATAAGTAGCGGTTGAATGCATCGTTTTTAAAAGCTTTAATTGCCGCCTGTAGCTGCTTCGTTACTTTATTTAATCTCGTCTTGATCTCAGGAAATCTAGTTTGCTGCCACCGTCGACGAAGCTTCCTCTTTTCAGATACCATGTCCATGATAGAGGCTGGATATTTTTTCCTGTTCTGGATAAGCTTCTGTGTAGGAGTACTACTCCAAGCGGCATGTTGGATTCGTTGGGTGAATCGTAAAATTTCATCGTCAAGCTGATCAACAGTGGTAATTGCGCCAGGAGTTGTAGGGAAAGAATCGAGTGACTTTTGAAAGTACTTCCAGTCCGTGAATGAGTTAACTAATCGGGGATTATTTGTACTCGGGATAGGCTCATCGTGTATAGCTAGTATTACGGGGGAATGGTCTGAGTTTAAGTCAAACTCCTCTGCAATGGAGAGGTGGTTTAACGATATATTTTTAAGTATGAAAAAATCGATGAGGTCGGGAGCTTTATTCGTATCCGAGGGCCAGTAAGTAGGTTTTCCACTTGAGATTGTTTTGCAGCCTGCAGTCTGTATGGCTTTGTAAAGCTCTCGGCCTTTCGTTGTAATGAGACGCGAGCCCCAGTGTGTGTGCTTTGCATTGAAATCACCGCCTATTACGTAACGACCTTCGTACCTTCCAAAGAGAGATAAGTAGTGGTTTTGTTTAAGCAGATGTCTAGGTGGGCTATATAAAGCCGTCAGTATTAGTGGCTGCTTTAGAGTTTCGACGCAAACGGAAGTGGCTTGGAATTCGTTTGAGCTTAGCTGATCGTGTAGGTAGTGAGGTATTTTGCTACTAATGAGAACTGCACTGCCACCCCTTGCACAATTTTCTGGGTGTATGGTGTGATAGACGGTGTAGTTTTCGAACAAAACGTGCGAATGTCTCGTAAAGTGCGTTTCCGAAATTAAACATACATCGACATTTTTACTGCTAAGAAGAACTTCCAACTCAGCTTGGTGTTTCCCAAGACCATTCGCGTTCCATAGTAAAATTTTTAAGGATTTGCTAATCATCGAAGAATTGCATATTCTGTTCAAGAGCAGCAAGGCGGATATCAATTGACTTAAAGACCTTCTCCTGCTCGTTTAATCTAGACAAGATTAGTGATAGAATGCCCATATTATTTGACGAGTCCAAGTTTTCGGAGGTTTCTTTTGTGACTTCCGCATACGTATTGGGGTTTTTCTTGACGTTCTTGCTATTATTGTCCCCGAGCGGCTGAGGTTGTCGCCTCGGGGGCATGGGGTCTTTAGTTGTTTTCTCTGCTTTCTTTGATTTTAGCTTCTGTAGCTCTTTGGCAACAATGCAACCACGATAATTGGCTGGGTGTGGTTCACCACAGTTACAACATTTTGGTTTCTCCGAATCTGGCTTTTGGCAGTCAATTGTATCATGCTTACCAGCGCATTTTACACATCTGGGTGTCCTACCGCAAAAGTTTTTCGTGTGTCCGTATGACTGACATTTTTTACATTGCGGAATTAATTTCGACGATTTTACGGGTTCAATTTTGACAATTGTGTGTAAGATGCTTTTAATTTCGTATATTTTTTTAATGTCCTCTGACGGATCAAACATCAACAAAAAGATGTCCATCGGCTCCTTAGTCTTCCACTTTAGTTTGTTGACTGCATTTGTTGCCTTAAAACCTTGCGCTTTGAGATCACTTAATATCGATTCCTTGTCACAAGAGTGATGAAGGTTTTTAGCTATTACCTTAATAGGTCTAGACTGTTTATCCTCGTAACTAAACCAAGGAATATTTTCGTTATTAAGTAGTTTAGTTACAGACCTATAGTCTGTTGAATCGAAGGTGGTTATTCTATAACCAGCATTGCTAACTAGTTTGACAAAAAACTTGTTTTTTATAGTGGCAATAAGCTGACAGTGAAGCTTTTTAAAGTCTTTGACTCCATTGATAATAATTGGAGGAGGACGATTCGCTTTTTTTGGGGTTTTATTAGGGCTCGGATTAGTGCCTGCTGCTAATTTGGTAGTGTTTACGTTATTTTTAACAGATAGTTCAGGTGAGGACTCTGCTTTGCGTTTTTTAGATGGCCTTCGTTGTTTGAGAATCCATTCTGTTTCGCGGGTGAGCTCTTCCTCATCTGTTTCGTACGTTATTACTTCTTTTCCATTGATTGGAGTTGATTTTTGGCAACACTGGCTTTCCTCATTGGTACTTTTAAGTTTTCCGTTTTCGTTCCTAAGAAAGGAAATTTCACATTTCAGAGACTGACATAATTGTTCAAGTTCGTTTATTTTCTGTAGCAACTGTTCGTTGTTCACACTTATTGCGCCGCCACCTGGTGGTGGGGTTCTAAAAGTACTCATTGCACTGCTTGCACTGCACCATACGGTAGCACTGCTTTTTGCTGTGTCGGTACTGCAGTATCAGAATGACAGCAGTCAATAAACTTTTTCAAGGCTATCCAATGAAGAGTAGCGTTGTTGTACGCGCTAGTTTGTACCAGTTTTTGTACACTTTTTATGGCGAAATTTTATTAGTTTAACTTCGAAAACACGATTTATTTCAACTTTGTGCGCGATTTATTATAATTTGATTGCCACTATTTTGAATTATATTGACTTTTATTTTTTAATAACCACTTTCCGTAGAAAATCTTATTAGCGAAGTGAGCACAAAAATCGCGGAGCGCTGTAAAAACACGTCCGCTCGCACTCGGATTCAATCAACATATATATATAAAAAAAGTGATATAAAATAAAGCAAATGAAAACAAAATAAAGTAAAATTAAATATAAATAGAAAACCGATCAGTTTAAAATTAAGTGAAAATAAATAATAAATAAATAAATAATACGCCAGTCATAGAAAATTGCCCTGTAACTTACAAGATAGTTTGAAAAATGAGTTGTCCAAGATGGAGGCTGCAGAAGTCATTGAGAAGGTCACCATATCATAACCAAACAAATCCCGCGCGTGTGTCTTGATCCAAGAAACCTGAATAAATTTTAAAACGTGAAAGTCCAAATTAATAGATGGTATATATTTCTCTACCCTAGGTGCAAGTAATGGCTTTCGGATGCTAAAATTGGACGAGCATAGCTCATATCTGTGCACGTTTCAAACGCAATTCGGCAGCTACAGATTTAAAAGAATGTCATATGGAGTTATGTATGAGATTTTGCAGAGGGAAATGTTAGAAATTTTTTCCGACTGTGACGCCATTACATATATAGAAGACATTCTAGTGTATGGTAAAACGATTGAGGATCACAACAAAAAATTTCAAATGGTTTTAGAAAGGTGTAAGTTAGCCACCATAAAACTAAACGAGAAAAATGTCACGTACGTCATTCACAAGTTAAGTTTTTTTGTCATATTTTTAGTGCCAAAGGTATAAAATCAGACTCCCTAAAATTGTAGACAATTGTTCACATGCTAACACCTAGAAGCGTGAAAGACGTCCAACGATTTCAAGGTTTAGTAAATTATTTTCGTACTTTTATTCCAAATTTATCTGAGAAGTCAATGCCATTACAACAGTAAAAAAGAATGTGTTATTCGAATGAAACGACACCTATGAGAAAGCGTTTCAAGGCCTAAAAATGTCAGTCGTAAGTCCGTCGTGTTTAGCATTTTTGATCCTAAAAAAGATATCATAATATCGTGTGATTCGTCACAATTTGCCGTAGGAGCTGGGGGTCAATTCTCGTTCTGTGAAACGGTGAAATGAAAACTTTTTTCGCGTTTTCATTGCACTTCCGATTCGCTTTCAGTGAAAAAATGAAAAGAAACGTCAAAGTGTTTTCACATGAAAAAAAAAAGTGGAACGAAACGAAACTTTTCACTTTTTCACAACCCTGACGATTCTCGTTCTGTGAAACAGTGCAACCAACTGTCAAAAACTTATCATATGTAAAAAAATTTTACACAGCCTATTTATACGTGAAAACAAGATGGAGAAGATACCAAGAGGAAAGCGCGCCAGCGAAAACCAAAAAGAGTTTTTAATAAATTATCTAGAAGACAATGTAGACATTGCAAACGATAAGTATGAAGCCTTTTTAACATAAACAAACGAATACCAATTATTTATAATTATAGATTTGTGACGGCAGATGGTGCCAAATTTCGCGAAGAAAAGTGGAAAGAACTAGCGGTGAGCCTCAATGCTCTTGGCGGAACTCAAAAGGATGGTGCAAAATGGAAGAAGTATTGGTCGAAGGACCATATGTTGCTCTTTAGCAACGTAAAAGGGTGTGTTTGAGTATATTTAATTGAATAAGTAAAGCAAATTTTAGGGTAATACAAATTATTCCGAGTTTATTCAAAAATGGGAAAATATAGTGGACTGTAGGTTAAATTGAATTTAATAAACTGGTCTAGTCGACGATTCGATTGCGAGTGCCCCCATACCGGTGTACGGGTGCCGAGAGCTCACATTCGGAAAAAGTACATATTTGACAATTCAGTACGTTCAAAAGGAATTCTAGTACAATTTTAAACATATATATATATATAAGGATAGTGAGTATGTTCAGTTTCGAATTAAGTAATTCTATTACATTTCAAATATGTATATAAAGTAAAGGGTGACTAATTCTTCATGTAAATTCATTATAAGTAATTCTATTACATTTCAAATATATTTATAAGATAAAGGTTAGCTAATTATTCATCATCATCCATGTCTTCGACAATGATGTGATTATTTTTTTAATCTTTTGTTTTAATACCTACAAACAGACTTCATACTCGCACAAAATATAGTGCGATAAGGCAGGCAGAGCAGAGAAGTGGTATAAACGGTTTGAGCCGGGCCAAAGCACTGTCACCGCTGGAAGAGCGCATAATTAAGATTACAACTGTGCAGGCAGTCGATGGTGATGAAACGGGCGAAGTGGGCTTTGAAGCACTCGACATGGCAGAAGCTTCTCACAATCTCGCTGACATTGTGGAGGAGACATTCGAAGTTGTTGTGGCAGAATGCGACTTAGATGGTACTGCAGCCGCAACCACATTGGAAGATGCAACTACGTGTCCAATGATGGCGGCGAGCACCTCAACTGCTGCAGCAATAAGAGGCAGCACAGCAGCAGCCCGTTCGAGAGGGCGAAAAAGAAAGGCGCAAGCAGAAAACCCTCAGTTAGAAAAATTGTTTAGGCTAGAGGAAATCAAGGTAAGGGAAATGGAGATCGCCAATAATTTAAAACGCGAACAGATCCAAGCGGTGAAGGAGCAGACAGAGGCAATAATAGTGGGCACGCAAATGAAAGAATGTATTGTAGAAAAACTACAACATTTAATTGAAATTTTGAGGCGGCCGTGAGAATGTTTTAATTTTAGAAACAGCCTTGTCCATAAGTATTAGACAATTTTTATTATACCTTTTCCTAATGCCTAAGAAAACTTGAAGTCCTTTTTATTCTTAGTATTTTTAGAGTTTAAGAAAATATGAAGTCGGTTTTACTTTTAATATTTAGAATTTAAGAAAACATGAAGTCGTTTTTACTTTTAAACTTTTTTAGAGTTTAGGAAAATATGGAGTCGATTCTATTTTTAATTTTTCTAGAGTCTATGAAAATATGATTTTTTTTTAGCTTTTAAAAATATATGAATTTCTCTGTTTAATGAATTTATGTACAAAACTTACTTGTGATAAAAACTGCATTTAAAAATACTTATCTTGGAAATATAGCAATCTATGTGTGTATTTTTATATTTTTTCTGGAGCCTAATATGAGATATCGAATAAGAAAGAATTCGATTTTTTTTGTTATTTTTTAGTCTTTAAGAAAATATGAGGTCCTCATTGCAATGAATTTATGAACAAAACTTTTTGTGATAAAAACTGCCTTTAAAAAGAATTTAACATTTGAAATATGATATACATATGCATATTTATTAATATATGTAAATAAGTAAAAATACGAATGTAAAATAAAAAGTTGAATTATTTTCAATCTAATTTTGAATGTTATTAGTAAAAGCATTTTGAACAATTTGCAATCGTTGTCTTTTCGCAATGGATAATATATTATGTGTTGAAATAGCTGAAGAAGGGCCACCACATTCTTCAGGTTCATCAGAGTCTTCCAAATAAATTTCATCGAACGGCACTCTAGCCCGAATCAAGTAGTTGTGTAAAACCAGGCAAGCGTTGATTATGAGGCCTGCTTTTGGTGGACTGTAGAAAAGGGCTCATTCCTTCGACAGACAGCGAAATCTGCTTTTTAGTAAGCCAATGCATCTTTCTACAAGAGCTCGAGTTGACTTGTGTGCTATATTGTAGCGCTCTTCTGCGGTACATGATGTCGCACTAATTGGTGTCATCAGCCAAGGCTAATTTAAAATTTATATTAGCATTAGATCTTTAACAAAGAAAAATAATATAAATTGTACCTGTAGTGGGTAGCCACTATCACCCAGAAGCCAAAAATCGCGCTCACCCGCCTCATAAAGCTCCTCCAGAGCTCTGCAAGCTCGAGAGCGACGCCATACATATGAGTCATGAGCAGTACCTCCGAACCGAGCGCTAGCAGACAAAACGATATAATCAGCATCACATATTATCATAACGTTCTTGGAGTGCCCACCCTTTCGGCAATAGTAAACATGCTCAATTTCTTTCTTCGGGGCTGATATTTTGATGTGCGTTCCGTCTATGAGTCCGATTATTCCAGGAAATTGGTATTTTTCCATGAATTTTATTTTGAGCGCCGGGAAGTCTTCGCGTTTTGGGAACTTTATATGTCTGTGGGCTATGTTATTAAGTGCAGTTGCCACCACTTGCACACATCTGCTAACTGATGTTTGGGATAAAGCAGATAAACTGTCTTGCCCCACACTTCTTTGAAAGCTACCAGTGGCAAAAAAACGCAGGGCGCTTAAAATAATTACATGACTCGGAACAGCATGTCTCCGTTGCGAGTTCGGCATAAATGGCATTAATTCATTAATTAATTCCAGGCACAAAGCTTTAGGGAACCGATATAAATCAATGAAATGCTCGTCTGTTGTAATCTCAAAGGGATTTTGGTCGTCGCGAAGTCTGCGCCGGAGCACTCTCAAATTATCTCTGAAATATTTAAAAAATTTACACCTTTATTACCTTTGCTCGTCTCGAATTCTTTGCGATAATTCTAATAAAATAATTATTCCCGACATGTTTTGTTTACGTTTTCCTCAACTTTGACATTTACTTCGAAAATTCAATAGCACAGTTGCAAAAGTTTCACGACTATAGTGGTAATGAACACGATTTTCACAGCACAAACCAGAATCGCAAAATAAGTGTCTGTGAAAAGGCAGAGTGAAAAGTAGTTGTGAAAACGAAAATGAAAACTTTTTTTTCACTTCATCTTATCACAGAACGAGAATTGACCCCCTGTTTTGATTCAGGAAAATAAACCAATTGCGTTGTGGTCAAAAACCCCTTCCTGAAACTCATCAAAACTACACACAAATAGAGAAAGAACTACTTATATGCTATTGTATTTGCAGTTTCACAATTTCACAAATTGGTATATTCCGGTGTTTAAAGAGTCGCTCAGGTTAGTCCCCGCGTTTGCAGATAATGCTTCTATCTCTTCAGACTTATAATTTAAATGTTGGTTATAGGCCTGGCAAAGAGTTAGCAGTTGCCGACGCTTTGTCGAGGGCACCCTTAAATCGTGAAGAAGAAGACATAATTGATAAACACATTCAAATACACGTGGGTATGTTTGAGTGTAGTTCAGCAATATCCGATTCACTTCTAAACCTCATTAAATCCAAATCCAATCATGACCCTCAAATAAAAACTATCAAAAAATTTATTAAAGAGGGATGGCCCGAGCATATCAAGCAGGTACCTAAGGATGTTAGGCAATTTTGGAATTTCCGACATGATTTTCACGAAATAAATGGCTTGGTTTATAAGAACGGATAAATTTTTGTTCCCAAACAGTTGCTACAAAAAAATCTTGAATATGTTCATGATGGTCATTTTGGTATAGAAAGATGTAAAAGTCGACCCAGATAGTGATGAGCGATATTTCACTACCGGTGATTTTATCACTGTGACTTTAAAATCGCTTATAGTGACTGCTACTGCTAGGCCACAATATCAGTGATTGGTGATTTTCCTACTCGTATGATATTTCGCTGTGAATGAAAATCACTTCTGGCAAGAGCTAGTCAACAGAAGTTGCGAATGGTGTAATAAACGACAAGAATGTATTGTGGCGCAGTCGAGCCCTTATCTAATATTCCTCTTTATTAATTATGCCATTCCTTATTTATACAAATTTAAACTTATTTAATTCTATAATTTCTTATTTACTACTAGCTGTACCCTGCCACGCTTTGCTGTGGCATATTCCTGTTCATAGATGATAAATGATTAACGAAACAAAGCATACGTCGCATATAAGTTTGATTTTGTAATACATAAGTACTTGTGTGCACACAATATTTGTCGTTTTGCCATTCTCTGCATAGATATCAAGGATATCTGGTTTGCCGACACGGGAACATGCAACACTTTTCCAAAGGTTGACCTTGGGCATTATTGATTGCGATTCCGAATGCCAATCGAATTGGGAATTGCAATCTTTTAAATTGAAATTTTGTATCGGTCGGAATCATGGGAATTCTTCACCTTTGCCACAATGTAGACTATTTCAGGCAAGCATTTATCTCGCCCGCTAGTGTTAATCGAGAAATTACAGGCAATGTTTGCGTTAAATCTCCTGAGAGCAACATCAATGCATTCCCGAATGGTTCAACGCATTCCATGCAAATCTCGCGACAATCGATCAAAAACCTCAAGCAATTTTTTGTGTGAAATTGTACACTCATCCCAAACAATGAGTTTAAATTTTCGTAATACTTTTTCCATACCGGATCTTCTGGAAATATTGCACGTATGATTGCTGAATTAGCAATTATTTCACCTAATAACAATGTCGCAGAAATTCCAGGCGGAGCCCTAGCTAAGCTTATGTAATTTTTTGAACGAACCGTCCCCCGAATCAATCTGATAAGGAATGTTTTCCTAGTTCCTCCAGGCGTATCCAAGAATAAGGTCCCCAGATATCATTTTCTCCTTCTTATTTGACGCTGGAACCGCCTAAGCCATTTGGCCGAGCTCGACAAAGAACGTCAGTCGTTTATCTCTGTGGCAACTGACGCCAATAGGAAATGCCACGTGAAGCCAAATCCTTCTCCACTTGGTCTGTCCATTGCAGTGGTGGCCACCTCTTTTTCTGGTACGACCAGCGGATTGCGAGTTGAATACTTTCAGACCTGGAACGTCGGTTCCCATTCGAATGGCATGTCCGAGCCAACGGTGCCGCTGTATTTTAATTCGCTGCACTATGTCCATATCGTTGTAAACCTCATACAGCTCNTTTCAGAGCTGGAGCGTCGGTGTCCATTCGAACGACATGACCAAGCCAGCGGAGCCGCTGTATTTTAATTCGCTGCACTATGTCCATATCGTTGTAAAGCTCATACAGCTCATCGTTCCATCGTCTGCGGTACTCGCCGTCGCCAACGCGTAAAGGACCGTAAATCTTCCGCAAAATCTTTCTCTCAAACACCCCAAGAGCCGTCTCATCGGATGTTGTCATTGTCCATGCTTCTGCGCCATAAACCCGCTCGGGAATGATGAGTGACTTATAGAGTGTGGTTTTTGTACGTCGAGAGAGAACTTTACTCCCGAATTGCCTACTCGGTCCAAAGTTGCACTTTTTGGCAAGAGTAATTCTGAGTTGGATTTATATGCTGACATTATTATCGGTGTTAATGCAGGTTCCCAAGTAAACGAAATTCTTTACTTTCTCGAAATTACAACTGGCTACAGTGACGTGGGTGCCAAGGTGCGAATGCCCTGACTGTTTATTTGATGTTGTTGTCGTTCGTTATCCAACTTGGAAAAGGCAGAACAGACTTCGAAGTTTTTGTTACCGATGATGTCGATGTCATCGGCACACGCCAGATATTACACGCAGCTCTTATTATGTTAACACTTGTATCATGCGATCGTAAATGCCCTAAAATTTAACTGTTAACTGTGTTAATGTAAGGGAATGGTGATAAAAATTTTAAGTTTTCATTATTTCATTTCATGGGATATTTTTATGTTTTCGTTACGCTGTTTATAATTTTTTCATTTGTATCAGTTGTTATTTATTAATTTTTTTCTGTGCGTAATTTGTATACCAAATCTTCGTTGATAATATGATCACTTCGTTTGATAAGATGTTGTAAACTCTCTCTTCATTTTAACTATCCGGATTTGGACAAGTGAAAACATTAACAAAAAATTTCTCTTGTAAAGCTTTCCCAAACGCTTTCCGTTTCGAATCAGTTATGTAATATTTAATTTAATTCAAATATTTTCAGTTTACTTTTATATATTGCATAATTCTATTGAGAGTATTTCCAAATCAAGATTCCTTAAATACTTTTCGTTTGGTACTCATATTGTAACATTTAATTTATTTTATCAATTTAATGGAGTTTTATTTTCAAACAGGTGACAAACCTATTCAAACATATTTTTGACCGTAAGTCTTCTTAAAGCTCTTTAGTTTGATACCCATATTGCAATATTTTATTTGTTTAATTAATTTAACTGAGTTCAAATTATCCAAATAGGTGGCAACTCTCCTTAAAAATATTTCGAACAGTCATGTTTTTTAAACGTCTTTAAGTTGTACCTTTACCTCAACTTTCTTAAGCCTCTTTAATTTGATACCTATATTGTAATGTGATTTATTTTATAAATTAAACTTAGTTAGATCTTCAAACAGGTGGTAACCCTCCTCAAACATAGTTACGGCTGTAAGCCTTCTTAAAACTCTTTAGTTTGATAACCACATGGCAATATTTCATTTATTTTATCAATTTAATTGAGTTAAGATTTTCAGCCCTCCTCCAAAATATTTCCGACAACCACCTTTCTCAAACTCCTTTAATTTGAGACCTATATTGTAGTATGTCATTTATTTTATGAATTAAATTTAGTTAAATTTTCAAACAGGTGGCAACCCCCTTCAAACATATTTTCGGCTGTAAACCTTCTTAAAACTCTTTAGTTTACACCCACATGGCAATTTTTTTTGTTTGCTTTATCAATTTAACTGAGTTAAAATTTTCAAATAGGTGGCAACCCTTCTCAAAGGCATTTCCAGCAGTTATCTTTCTTAAAACTACTTAATTTTGTAGCCACATTGCAACATTTCATTTATTTGATCAATTTGACTGAGTTAAAATTTTCAAATAGGTGGCAACCCTCATCAGAAATATTTCCAACAGTTATCTTTCTTAAACCTCTTTAATTTGATACCCATATTGTAATAATTCATTTATTTTATCAACATAATTAGGTTTAAAATATTTCAAACAGGTGGCAACCCTCCAATTTTTTGCGATATCATTCGAACAATACAAAAAAAAATTGTCGAAATCGGTTCAGCCGTTCTCGAGTGTTGACGACCGTGACATACGAACACAATATTTTTATATATGTATATAGATAATACATATTTATTCTACTTCTTACATACTAGTCATGATAAATTAAAAAAATTATAGTTTAAAAAACTAGAACCTCCCTATTATAGTTGCCATTCGTACTGTCATCAGGTATGTAACTTGAGACTAGAAATCGCTGCATATTTTAGGCGCATCAATATTACACAGTTACATCCCGAGTTAATAAAAGGAAGGTAATAAAAAAGGAGGTAGTTTCCATAAACAACTTTTTGACGGATACTGAGATTTTTGAAGCAGGATAAATGTGTTCATGTTGCTAGCAGATGGGAATTTCTTTCACAGTAAATGGGTGTTGTTGTGTAAGGCAGTTGATGTGGCCAGGACAGGCAAGGCATGCTGGAGGCCATAACAAAGCTCATCGGATGGGTCGTGGTGTTTGCCACCATTTCCTACTACACAAACAAACAAAACTTAGTGATTCATGCCTGTTATGAATGGAAACCAAAGAGATAAGAGATAGCTGGAGAAAATGTCCGGACAGTTGGAGCAGTCCCACCCCGTCTGCCTACATGTCATAGACAGCCTTGAACTTCACTGTGGCCCGTACACTAGAGTGAAGTTCCCTAAACTGACAAAAGTTCGTACGTCTAGTGGTCATGTCGTGTCCTGGGTTCGTCAAACGTGCGGAAACTGCAGCCCTACTACACCATATTTGCCACAAGGGTAACCCCCCATACCACCCAGGAGGGACTATTTAGCCATCTATTCTAAGGGTTATTCATTGCTTGGTTACCGGAAACGCATTAAAATGGTACTGACAAAGTTTAGAGGACCTCGCGGATGACAAAAACTTTGGTTACTTTGAACTTAAAGCAGAGTTATTGGCGCAATTTAAGACAGCAGAATCTGAATATGAAATAATAAGAGAAATTTTGGAATGAAAAAAAGGACCGCAGGAAACGTTTAAAGAGTTCTACGCGGGAGTTCACGACCTCACTTTCTGCTTAAAGAAAAATAGCCCGACGATTTCAGTATTGCTCCAACCTTTCACTTTTCACCTTCTTATATTGCCATGTCAACGTAACACTATTCTTGTAACTACTCTACTGGTATACTTCCTACTCAACCTTCACTGCTTCATTTTCCATCTTCGGACAGTTAGGGAATTAATTGCGGTACAACTTCACTTCGGTACTAACCTGTGGTGAAATTGATAAGCAATTGACGGGGGGATACGTACGTTTTAATGAGAGTACCTGGTGTGGTTTCCAGAACTGCTTGGAGTGATATTCCAATAGAAGATCGTATAGTTCAACTTAAAATAGTTAGAGCTTTAAGAGGTCGAAGTCACCTCGACCAGCCACCATATGAATGTTTCTGCAACGGGCATACGTGAGGTAGGCGGAGTGATTTCAAGGGGTGCGGGGTAGTTTCTAATCTTAGCTAAACGCGCTTCCAGCGACCATGGCTCAGGCTAGACTCGCTGAAGTGTAACGTCAGAGCGAAATAGGAGGAGTAGCGGATAATAAGCACCCTTGAAGGACACCACCTTAGGGCACCCCGAAAACACATACTAACAACAATCATTAAATATGAAGTTTGAGAAGCAATTTTCAAATTTTCTAATCCTATAGAAAAAAAGAAGACCACGTACACTTTATCGTTACCCTGGCGTGTTAGGAAACCGCCGGTTATCTACAGACACACATTCCTAAATATACCTATCTTGCTTTTCCTGAATATTTCATGAAATATACATACATATGTAGATATATGGGAGATTTTTCCATTTGGAATTTATTTTCTTGTTAAAACAAATTATTGGCATTATCATCTCTTAGTCTTACGCCTTTAGCATCCGAGAAGGAACTGAATAGAAAAAAATGAATACTGAGGATAAAGAGAGAATTGAAGAGTTTGGCTAGTATAAGTTGTTCTAAAACACTTGAATTCACTATTTAAGTCCTTGAATTGTTATTACTGGATTTTTTCGTTTAGCATTTTTCTCTTTGGTTTTTGGATTGTTATTTTTGAATGAGTTTTGTTTGAAATATTGAATTTTATAAGAAAAATATATATATGTACATTAGGGCGGGTCGATTTAAAAATCGCTCATTGCTCTGTGAAAATCGTATTCTAGGGATCAAAATAAGAAACTTTGCCGAAGGAACCATACCTCTAAAACGAATTCTGATGTCCCCCAATTTGGGTCGAACTTTTGGGTAGGGGCAAATTTTGAAAAATCCCACTTTGACCCATTTAGAGTGCTCCAATCGAGTCCAAATGTATGACCGACCCCCACTAACTTTGGACGGCCGATCCACCCATGCCAGTGGCACACCCCCTGGAACTCCCCTGGGGGGTTCCCCATACAATCATTTCAAAAAATCACCATTTTTGGCCTTTACATGAAAAAATCAGCTAAATGGCTATGTTTTTTCTTTATTTTTATTTATTTATTTATAATAATATTTATTATTTATTTATAATATTTTCTATTTTTTCTCTTAAGAAATTTATTTAGTCAGAACATATGTAAATGAAAAAATTAATTTAAGTGAGTTATAGAAAAGAAACTAAAAAAAATTATTGTTTGAAGTCTTTTTTACTTTCAAGTCTGGGCAATTTCGCACGGCTCTCTAATGTCGTCGCCATAACAGCCTCTACATTTTCCGGTATAACCCGTTTGGAAACGCTAGCTAGCAATTGAACATGTCGTTCCGTTCCTTGTATGTGTGATGGAATTTTTGGATCATTAAACGGTGGATCATCTTGATTTAAATATTCTTTCAATGTATCGTACGGAATGCTTCGCGTGAATGGTGGTTCAAATACGATATTTATATCATTCAAATTGATCATTTCCGTATAACTTGTGCAATTAAAGTTTATATCTGGTTTTTTATAAACTCTAAGTTCCATTGGCTCGTCAACATCGGTTCGATAGCGTAGAATTTTCTTGATGGCACAGTCGCGCTTTTCTTTGCTATCATCAAACAACATTGATAACAAGATATTTTCCGAATGCGCATAATATGAATTATCTTTAATTACTTGATTGACAATTTTGCGTAAACGAGGTTCTAGAAATCGTGACCAACCAATGAACTTGAAAAATAATGCACTGCCGTACACGACAGAGCTGTAATACTTGATATTGAAGTACATTGGCACATAACATTTAATTATAAATTCAACCAGAATTCTTAAATTTGCATCTGGATTTTCCGTTGTCACATATAATCGCAATAATCTAGCGGCCTTGGTGAGCCACCGAGAATGTACAATTTTCCCTGGTTTGATGTTAGCCAGATCCACCGGAACCACGCCGCTAGAAATTGCATGGGCCATGTCGTATAAGTACTTCGAATCGGTGGAAAATTCAATTTTTTCAGGAGCAGGGGGCATATTTTGCAACTCAATTTTCTGGAAGCCGTCCACCACCTGAAAATATATAATAATAAAATAATTAAAAATGGTTGACAATTATAATAAATGAGTGATAGCAATAACTTACCGGAAGAGTTTCACAAGTTTCGATTTGACGGCTCAGTTTTCCGGTTGCCGATCTTGGTCCAGTGCTGGTTGATTTATCCAAAGCTTCAAACAAATGCCGAAACGGAAGTTCGTTGAAGTGTAGAAGGCAAACGAACCAATGCAATGGTCTTTTTAACAGCAATTCGAATCGTCGTATAATTCCACCGTGTGGGCCAGTGTTTGTTGGCTCACCGTCAGTGCATATTCCAATTAATGCATCCAGTGATATATTTTTATCGTTGAAAAAACCATTTAATTTGGTTGTTTTGTATTCAGCGGTTTCATGTTCCAGTCTTACGTAACCAATCAATTCAGAATTGGGTTCTCTCAAAATAACAAGATGAGGTTCTTTTACCATCCTAGTATGATACTTCTCATCAATTTTATCTATCGTTAAAGTATCATCTTTTCTGCCATCGAATGAAAACGCTAACAAATTGGTATCATCTAACCGTTTGCGAAGCACTTCTTGTCTGCATTTCTCTTTTTCTCTGCGAACTTTCGATTTATCCATGATGAGAGGTTTCCCATGCTTATCTTTAATTTTAAAATCTTGCAAAAGAGCGGTTCCCAATGCTGATGCTACTCTGTCAGGCACACCAAATCTGTCACATACCAAGGCAAAGTTAAAACAATCGTATCTCTCTGTGTATTGTGAACTTGTGCTTCTATCCATATCTTCTTGAACCGGTGGCGGTGCGTATGTTGAATCATCGGGATCTTGGTATGTTGGCATTGATGACATAGACGTTGCTCCTTGCTCTTCAGTTTCCATCACAAATGCATCCATTGTTAGTCTTCTCTGATTATGTTGATCGTGCATGAACTCTTTGAGGCGTTCGGGAACCCAGCCGCATGCACATGGAGCTGCCTTCAAATCGCATTTACATGTTCCAATGTAAAAAATTGTTTCCAGAGATTTTACATACTCTGTAAATTGTTGGGTGTTGTTTCTTCTCTTGATTTGCTCTTGATACTTGTCAAGCAATTTATTCAATTTATTAAATACACTTTTTTCAGCATTATTTCCATACCAAGTTTTTCCCAAATTCCAATCAACTTATCTTGTACTTGAATAGTGAATGATTTATGGGAAAACTTTTTTTGTTCTGTTTTAGCACGTTCGCTTAAGTAAAAATAATATCTCAAGATATCCAGATGGGTTGGTAAATTAAGATCAGTTAAATCAGTAGACACACCAAAAACAGTAACATCATGCTTGGGTATATGACTCATTGGGTTTTCGATAGTTGTTGATGTAGTTGCTTCATCTTGCGGTGTAGAGGATGGTGGATTCATTGTAAACTTTTTGATTTGGAATGGTCACTTCACTTATTATTTTTTTTGAAATATTTTTTTATCTGAAATTAGCACTTCACACTTTGAGTTCTTCACAACGACTTAATGCATTCACAAAAACTGTTGCGTTATATATGGTCTACGAGACGAGGTAATAAGAATGAAATGGTAATTTCAATTCTACCTGCTGTGTCTTGTGGTGGCTTAAAAAAAAACAACACAAGCAATTTTACGATCTGCAATTGTGTCACAGTGATACCTTCATTGTTTAAAAGGGTTGCGGTGCATTCCAGTGATACCTTAATTGTTAAAATGGTTGCAAAAAACGCGCATTTCTTAAGAAGGTGCCTTAAAATACCCACAAAAAGGGTTGTAAAAACAACCTTCATTTCTTAAGTAGGTGCTATAAAAAAACTACACAAGTAAGTTTACGACATGCAGCTGTGTCTTAAAAAACGCACACAAGCAATTTTCCGATTTGCAATTGTGTCACAGTGATACCTTCATTTTTTAAAACGGTTGAATAAAAAACCCACACAACTATGTTTACGACATGCAAATGCATCACAGTGATGCCTTGGTTTTAAAAGGGTTGTAAAAACGCTAATTTCTAATAATTTTTTTTAATTTCTTTTCTATTACTAAGTTAAATTCATTTTTTCATTTACATATGTTCTGACTAAATAAATTTCTAAAGAGAAAAATAAACTCCAAAAAGAAAAAACATAGGCATTTCGCTGATTTTTTCATGTAAAGTGCAAAACCGGCGATTTTTTGAAATGTTTGTATGGTGAACCCCCAGGGGGGTTCCAGGGGGTGTGCCACTGGCATCGGTGGGTCGGGCCTCCAAAGTTAGTGGGGGTCGGTCATACATTTGGACTCGATTGGAGCACTCTAAATGGGTCAAAGTGGGATTTTTCAAAATTTGCCCCTACCCAAAAGTTCGACCCAAATTGGGGGACATCAGAATTCGTTTTAGAGGTATGGTTCCTTCGGCAAAGTTTCTTATTTTGATCCCTAGAATATGATTTTCACAGAGCAATGGGCGATTTTTTTGCCTCCCCACAAATCGACCCGGCCTAATGTACATATATTCATAGAAGATAAGTTTTGAATCTAACTCCGACTTAGGTTAGGGCACGTTCACACAGAACGCAGAGCCGAGCGGAGCGAAGCCGCTCCGAACGGAGTGAGGTTTTCAAATTGCTGTAGCTAAATGAAGGTGTTCATACAGCAAGCTTTTTCAGAAACGTTTTGGAGCGGAAAGCAAAGCAGTTTTGGATTTTGAATTTTCTATTTAATTTTTCAGCTTCATGACGCTTCTTCAAACAAGATATATAAATATTCAAATAAAAACGAATTTTACAACTAATCTTTTGAATAAAATTGGGCACATATTTTTGCCGCTTTTCATTGACGGGAAAATTCGTGGTATCTTTGCAGCCGAGTCCATGAAAAAAGCTCCGCTTCGCTTCGTTCAGTGTGAACACCAGCGGCTTCGCTTTGTTCTGCCTTGCTTCGCTCGGCGATACTCGGCTTTCTGTGTGAAAGCACCCATAGCCTTCTGGAGCGAGGCCACATTGAGCTTGGGAAAGAGTAATTAGTGAATGGATAATACTGAGAATAGCGAAGAGGTAGCGCATACTGGCTTCATGATTCAATAATACAAGGTTAGATAATTATTGACAGCTGCGGTTTGACAGAAGGTTGCATTTACGAAGGACGGAGAAAGGGGAAGAATGAAATCTCTTGGTGCGAAAATGGTACTAGAAAAGTACGCAGAGTAGGCAATTAGTAGTGAAATTCCTTTTGTAAATTCTAATGTATTTGCAGGAAATCTGGCATTTTAAACGAAATGTTGAGCGTAATATTGATATATCTACGTGAATTACGTAATTTATGTGCTATTTAGCTGTATAAAAATTGCAAAATGACTCAAAATTAAAATAAGACTACTATGAGATTGATGTAAACATCCAATTTAAAAACAGTTTATGTTTTCATCAGTTAATATGCTTCATATGCATATACAAATAGACATATTGCACCAAAGCTTGTACTTTATTTCACACCAAAGCTACACTGTTTCCATGTAAATTTGCAAAGAAGCAACACGGTGCCTCTGCTAAGGGAGCGGTGCGAGAGAGACAACTGTCAGTTTATCGAACCTTGTATTATTGAATCATGTGCTGGGTTAGGAATTTTAACTAGTAATAGAAGTTTTACTCGAGTGTGACAAGGGCACTTCAAAATCAGGTAGATACAGGGGAAGTACATCAGGTAGACTTTCTTCTGAACCAACTATTTTAACCGTTCACCGTTTAACCGTTTGGGCGTTTGAACTCTGCGGTCGAGCCTGGAGTGATCATCAATATCACATTTAACAACTCTGACCATTCACTGACGTTTTCCAGAAAACGAGAAAAGGTTTCGGAAATGTCACGCACACGCTCCATGATACAGGCACCAACGGCGGGTGCGAGCCATGTAAAGACAGCGTTTCCCTGTGTGCGTACGTGTGTGGGTGTTCGTAGGCAGCCAAATGTATTTAAACAAACGGCACCTGCCACAGAAACTCAATACTTGGCCGTAGAGTTGTCAAACTATCGATGGCAATTTTTTTAGACCACCAATACTCATTGATAGTTTTTTCTTATACTATCAAAAATATCGATAGTTTAGTAAGACTATCGAACTATTGTTGGTAATACCTGAATTTTTTAATTTGAATTAAAAATTTTGTTTTTTAGTGTGATGCCGACGTCATATTCAAATATGCACGCATTTAGCCCAAAATCGTAAATCCTGTTTTGTTTGTATAACTTGTGTTTGTTTTTGAATTTCTAAAAAGAGAAGTACTTTGGCTTAGCAGTTACTTAATTTTGAATGATTATAACTTTTATAAGATAATTTTTATTTCACTATGACCTGTAAAACAAAGCAACCTAACTGATTTAGCGCTATCGATAGCGCTATCGATAGTACTATCGATAGTTTTGTTTTTTTCGAGACTATCGTGAATATTGATAGTTTTTCTGAAAACTATCAAAACTATCGATGGTGTGACTATCGATAGTTTGACACCACTACTTGGCCGGAATGCGTTGGAACATTCAAATCAACCTTTGTGAGTGGCAGGTGACAGTGTGTGTGTGAGAATCGGTATGATTGGAGGAGCGTGTTTGATGCTAGCAGCGGCCGGTCGTTAGGGATGCAAACGATGAATCGATGTTTTTTAAAACATCGATAATATCGGTTAAATTTTCGATGTTTGCCATCGATGTTTACAATTTACTAACATCGCGAAATTGACGATACATCGATGGAAGTTTTCCCGATGTTTTAAACGTCGAATTTAAGGAGACTCTCCGACTTTTTTCGGTATGTTTGACTGATCTTAAATTTATTATTCATTCAGAATTTTTTTGTTATTTATGGCCTTATAACACTTATATTCAACAATTTTATTGAACTTGAGACAATGAAGAGAAATGTTTTTGGAAATCAACAATAATTTACTAAAGGTAGAAGTTATAGTTGCTATTTCGGAGATCACCACATCTCCTCAGTGACCGGTGTTGAGAAGTCTGATAATTAGATGCGGTGATCTCCCAAATAGCAGCTATAACTTCTTACCTTTGTAAATTATTGTTGCTTTTCCACAACAGTTTTCATAAAAAACGGCCCCAAGCTCAATAAAATTGTTGGATTCATTCTGAATGCTAATAACCAGGGAACGGATTTTTAGGACCTAAAAACCTATAAAAAAGGCAAAATAAAATAACGAAATAGGATGGAAAAGGCAAAATAAAATAGCGAAAAAGGCAGGAAAAGGCACTAGGTGTTCCAAAAAATGCAAAAAAAGGCAAAACAAAATAGCGAAAAAGGCAGGAAAAGGCACTAAATAGGTATTGCAAAAAAAGCAAAATAAGGCACTAAAAAGACAGAAAATACGAAGAACAATCAAAAAATACATTTATTTTAGAAATGTTTATATTACAAGTAAAATGAGAAAAACTATGAACTAGTTTCATTATATCGACGTTTAAAGTACAAAACCGCGTATCGTCATTCTGCAAAATCACGTAACTGACATTGGCTGCCAAAAATTGGATTTACTCACACAAGTTCTTGGCTCAATCCTTATCCAATCGTCCTGAAATAAACTAGCCAGAAATGCGATTGCTTTATAAAAAAGAGAACCATTTTGAAATATGCGTGTTTTTACGCTCTAGAAAATAATTTCTACAACTTCACATACGCGGTTTTGCATTTTGCTGATACGCGGTTTTGCATTTTGTTGGTACGCGGTTTTGCACTTTAAACGACGATATGAAAAATTTGTACTTTGAATCTTTGACCATTTTATCCTTTCGGGTTTCTAACCCATAAAACTTTAATCTGTATAGTTGTAGTAACATTGAACCACAAGATGCATTTTGAAGTTTTCTGGCAGCNTAACTCATAAAACTTTAATCTGTATAGTTGTAGTAACATTGAACCACAAGATGCATTTTGAAGTTTTCTGGCAGCATTTTCATTCGATTTTCGCGAAGAAAAGCCATGAATATACTAAATGTGTGCTCGACGTAAGTTGATACAAGCGGCGCCCAATTTAAATATGGAACGTTTGAAACGTTCATATTATCAGGAATAAGGGCGTTTTCCTCGCCCTTCATAATATTATCCACACCCCTTATTGTCCCCAAGCTTACGTTAGCTGAGAAAACGGCTTTGAATTTTTCCAACACCAATTTGGCAAGAGGTCTCTGCGCTTCTATAAGCCGCATGGGCAATGTGTATATTTTTTAATCGTAAAAAAATTGTAAATGCTGTAATCACTTTTTTAAAGGTAGAAAAGGAAAAAAAGCCAAATATCTTAAAAAAGGCCNGAGAAAACGGCTTTGAATTTTTCCAACACCAATTTGGCAAGAGGTCTCTGCGCTTCTATAAGCCGCATGGGCAATGTGTATATTTTTTAATCGTAAAAAAATTGTAAATGCTGTAATCACTTTTTTAAAGGTAGAAAAGGAAAAAAAAGCCAAATATCTTAAAAAAGGCAAAAAAAGGCAAATCTCTTAAAAAAGGCAACATCAAATGTGTATATATCGAATCAGGGAAAGCTAAATCGTGGACATTCTTAATCGAATATACTCTATCTCTTTAGCATAAAAAAAGGCAATTTCCATAAAATCCGTTCCCTGCTAATAACCTAGCTGTTAAAACAGAACCAGACACCCCTTAGAATTTTAACAAGATCAGGCCTAGGCTCTTTAGGCCCGAACGAAATTACGATTATATGCATTTTGATTCTAGTAATAGAAAGGGTATAGAAAGGATAATAAAATACAGGAAAATACATTCATAATTATTAATGTATTCAATATTGCTTTAAATTTAACTAGAAATTAACGAATTGCAAAATATCGGAAACCATCGATATATCGATGTTTCTCTGGCGATGTATTTTAGCCTCGGTGTTCTTTTCTCCGATGCATCGAAACATCGATGCATCGATATTACTGCTCAAAATTTGCATCCCTACCGGTCATGCAATAATCTGGGACTAGACTGAAAGGTTCGCTAGGATAGCAGTGAAAACGAAAGAGTTGTTTTTTTTTCTTTGAAGTTCTCGAGCTCTTCCGCGATTGTCAGCTTTATAGAAGATTATTATAAAATTCACAGCCAGCAGAAAAGGACGTGAGTGCGGTATTTAAATGCGTTTACTGTCAGCAGTAAAGTATATAAGTTTATAAAAACCGTTTTATATAAGAATAAAAAAGCAAGTACAGAGAATTTTGCCGCAGTGGGAAACTCCTCACTCGGCTACAAGACTGGTCATATCCCGCTAATAAGCCGCTAGATTCGAAATGAGCTGACCGCCATGTCGATGGCAAATAAGAACTAGTCATTTGCCTTTACATTTGCTCAAACTCGTATTAAAAAATAGTAATTATAATAATAACAAAAACTTTTAAACATAACTACCATGCGAATTTACATAAGTGAAGTAAATATAACTAAAGATAATTTTCAATTTTAATGCAGAGTGATTATGAAATATGTAAAGGAGGCAAATGAGCCAGGAGCTTACTGGTTTAGAATATAAGCGTTATGCTAAACCATAGAAAATTGATTTCAGGTCCTTGCTCGCGGGAGGCTGCTTAACAGGACCTCGATGAAAAGTACAAGCACATTCAAACACACACATACGTGAACATTCGAGTGCTTATGGGAATTACCTCCACAGTCTCTTATGTAAATGGGCTCTTGTACAAACACTGACAGGTGTACATAAGGACAGGTCGATAACTCGACTAGTGCGAACCGAGCTTAACTCGCTACTGCGTTTGGTACTCACCGTCGCATCCCCCAACTCGCTGAACAATGACGAGAACACTCGAATTCAGCAGCAGCTCCACGGCATTCCAGGGTTCCTGTGGTGCTGTGTTTTCTTTTTATATTTCTTTTGCGTTATTTGGGGTCTGATATTTTAAATATGTATGTTAAATTCCCATTACTTAAATTTTGATTTTGAGAAGTAATTTGCGTTCCAACCGTAAAGGGATATTTGATAAATACATACATATGTTACAAATAGTTTTTTTTTTGTTCTTTCAAATATTTAATTTTATTTAGAGCGCTTATCACTTCGCGTCTGGTTAAAACTTATCTTCAGCGCTAGGCTACTTACGTTAATACATTTTTTTGCTCATGAATGTATGCATTTTTTTCAAGGGATATCATTAATAATTGCTAAGGATATTTTAAACGCTTACTTTACGATTTTTTTCACAATTTTTTTTTTACAAAATTAATTTAACACACGTCGCGGTTGAAATTTCTTGCAGAATGTTTAACGTATTTTATTAGCCTTTATTTTTCTTACTCGATATTTTTTTTCCGCTGAATTCATTCTTTATATGTACATCGAGTTGTATTCATTCTTAAATATGTGTTAACTTACATGCAGACCACACATAACGGTTTAAATACAAATTGTAAACAATAAAGTTCAAATACAGAAAGCGTATTCCCATACTCAGTTTTTAATTAAAATCATAAAGCAACAACCTCTGTAATTTAATATCACATATTGAACTAAAATAACAAATGGCCAAAATGCTGACAGCAGCATTTTTGCATTCTTAATTAAATTCTTTGCGATCGAAGATCAAACAAAAAGACCACACAGCGGCATTGTAGCCAATGTAAACATAACCGCATTCCAATAGCCCAGAACGCATAACGTGCAACAATGTCTTTTCGGTTCCTTCTGTAAACTTTTGATTAAGAAAACAATATCGCATTTCTCACGCATTGGCATTTCATCCATCATTGTGAAATTAGTTCTTAAGAAAACAAATGTTCGCTTATAAATAAGAGTCAATTGAAATAAAGACTTCACTTCTGATAATTGTCCACGAGATGCGGATTAAGAAAAGCATCGTTTTTATTTTTTAAAAACGCTTTCCTCGGAAAGGAAAGCTTAAGTTGTACATATGTAATTAATTCATAATTTGTATGCTAAATCGGATTTCTTTTTTATTAAATTTTTAGTGCACACTATGAATTCTACCACATTTCACTAGCTATGTTGATGATTTTTAATATTGCACTTTTCACTTAACTTATTTTGTTTGGCTTCCGAAGTTTTCATTTGCACTGAACAAAAAAAAAATACGCGATGGATCCGAACTACCGCGTGGTACTGATCAGTGATTTACTCGTTGTTCATGACTACGAGTGAGTGCTCTGTATCGCGATACCAACTTGAAACGTTCCATTATCCACGCCTTAATATATAAATATATATGTACAGTATATTTTGCTTTGCTGCCTCTATGCTTAAGTTCACATTTAAGATACCTACCCCAAAATGCGCATCAAAAGCATTATTTTTAACATTTATAAGGAAACTGCTCCGATAGATGCATTCAACATACCTGCACATTGGCGATACCTGCTTTAAANTTAAAAATTGTGCGACTAGTATCAATTACCAATGAAAGTATTACGTTTACCTGCACTGGCCCTACAATTACCTAATTTTACAACCTTTTATTTATTTTGCTCATCTCGCAGAGCATCGAAAATGGCTATCAATTTATGTAGTTATATAGATAATTGATAACATTCGGTAAAAATTTCGCTTGTAGTAATATCTACGTGGTAAGTGCTCCGCCACTATTTGGTTTCATAGGGATTCGGATACCTTCCTCATTGAAGTAGTAAAGAAAATTCGCTTAAGTGCCTTTTTCGGTTACGTGCACAAGTTTTTCGTGCAAAGAAGGATGTGCAGCTAAGCAAAATATACTGTATATATACATCCCTAGCTCCTAAATTTCCTCCCACAGCTTCTTCAGCGTTCCCGATGCCGATGGTACCAGCGACAACGGAATGAATGGGTGAGTGATGAGTTTACATGTACATACATATACAGGGTGTCCCAGAAGTAACGTGCCAAACTTTAGGGCAAGGTAGGTGGGGGGGTGAGCTCACTGATAAACAAAAAATTTTCAGGTAAAAGTGTCACCGTTTTTGAAATATTTACATTTTTTCGAATTTAAAAAAAATCGTGCCTTTTCATGTGTTTTCTTTAACTGCAACTACAAACCGGGCAATACTTAGTAAATTTTTTATGTAAAATACTTCCAGATAGTTGCCTCTCCATACTCAAATGCAATGTAGTTAAAATATATTAAGGAACCATCATAAAATTAGGACTATTTCTGGATTTTTAAC
>NW_016160692.1:0-346 GCF_001687245.7 Rhagoletis zephyria | reverse complement strand
AAAAAGCGCCGCAGGCGAAAATTTTTAATAAAAAATCGCGCGATTTTTTATTAAAAATTTTCACTTTTTAAAATATGGTTTAAAAAAACATATTTATTTATTAGATGTGTGGTGTTATTTTGTTAGATGTGGCAGCACCCTTCTAATGTCAGTGTGAAACCATGGTTGAATCAACAGTTCTGTATTCACAATGTGCGTATACATATATAAGTGCGTGATAATTGTTAAAACTTACTTAATTTAGTAAAAATACATTATAAATTTAAAAAATATGTTTACATTTCTTTGTGCGGGCTTCTAATGCAACTATTTTGCCGAAGTGTGTACATAAATAAAGTGTTTATTG
>NW_016160691.1:52731-60659 GCF_001687245.7 Rhagoletis zephyria | reverse complement strand
CCAGATTCACTAGCAGAAAAATTTTTGTTTCTTGAAAAAGGAAAAAAAATTTAATTTGCAGTTAGTGAAGTTGGATGAAAACATTAAAAGTGTTGCGCGTTTCCACTGCAAGAATTCGGTACACCTGAGCAAAGGTTCGAAAATAAAGTTTTTTGCTTTTCCGAGGATAGGGTACGTAATACGATTTAATGCAGTTTGATGACAAATTGCTAACGCAAAATATTTTTAAACCTCTAAAAGATGTTACGTTATCCGTGGAACAGGAAGGAGGCCGAGTTAAAATGATGCCCTGCAACTTGTAACAGTACCAATTTTTGGATTCTCGGAATTTTCTGATAAAGAAGTGGTGCTGCTAAAAAATATATACATAAATATAGGCACGAAACTATGTATTTGTGACAAGAATTATTCTCATTTTATAAAATGTTTGTTTAAAGAAAAATGTATAAGTAAGACAGTTTGGGTACGGTTCGGTTATTTGTACAATGATTTTGGGTTATCGTGTCCAAACACGTAAACCGAATAAAAAAAAATTTACATATACATCTAGCAAAGGGATTAAGCTTTAATTTAAAATAAAGATTTCTGTTTGAAATATACACTTTTATCGTAAATTTTGAGGTGGGGTTTGCACAGAAATACTGTGGATGGCGTAACTGGAGTTGGACTGATTAGGTTATTTCTTCTAGTGCGGCCGAAGGCCACAACTCGGAAATAATAATAATAACAAAAATAAAGTATGTTTGCACCATGATGCAATTATTCACAGGTATTGTCTTCCCAGAGAGTTTTGCTCCACATTGAAATTCGTGCTCTTTTATTTTCTAAGTATTGCGAATAAAACTTCTCACTTAAATTTAAGACATGCATAACAAATTTTTATGAAGAAAATCCCCGCTACGTCCTTCCAAGTTTTGCTATTTTTCTTTAGTTTATTTAATGTTTATTATTTTTGATGAATATGTAGCTCATTGCATCATATCGTCACCTGAAATGCAAAATAACGTAACAACATCGTCACTGAAATGCATAAAGTCGTAACTTATAAAAAATTCAAAATTCACTTTTTGATTGTTATGATGGATTTCATCGAATTACAACTCCCCACATCGTTTTATGAAAAAAAAAATAGTCACGACTTTTTCCATTTCAGTGACGATGTTGTAACGCTATTTTGCATTTCAGGAGACATATACTACATCCAGATTTCAGACTTTGTATAAAAATTATTATTCTGCAAAACTTGTAACTTTTTAGTCAGCTAAAAGATGATATGTATTTGGGCCACTCGCTTATCTGAAGACTTTTTTGGTTAGAAAAAATTGTTTTTCAATTTTATATAACACAGACCTACATGAAAATTTTCTCAGAGATAAGACTAGCCATTTCTAATAGATTTTGGAACACTAAATTTTAAAAACTAAAAACTTGTATATTTGAATTTTCATAAATCGGCTAAAAACGGCTAATTTTTTTTTTGCAAAACAGCTAACAAATCGGCTGCCGGCTAAACCGAATTTTCTCCGGCTGTTTGCTATGGCAGCCGGCTAAATCCAGCCGGAAAACGGCTAGAATGGCAACACTGGAGAAAAGGAAGCAAAATTACTTTTTTTGAAATATAATATGCCCCTTTTGAACTTTGACTACTAGATTAAATCACTAGGTTAAGCACTCGTTCAAAGTTCTAATAATTTACACAATTTTTTAATAATAAAAACCATGACTTAAGTTTATTATAGCTCTTTTAATGTTATTCCTAATATTCGCATTCGCATTCGCACATTCGTGTTCCGAAAATTCGCATCCGCATTCGCAAATCTGAAAAATATGACATTCGAAACATCCCTAATATGTACATATATGTACATACATACATATAATTTAAGTTAATGTAATTTCTTTTATTAAGATATGTACATACATATGCATATCTCAACCTCTCGTAACAACTATACTCTCAAGTTCTTGATGGGCAAATATCGCTAGACGGCACAATATTTGCGACGAATTTTACCCACTGCATGCTTTGCTGCCTTTTTCATTGGCTGACATTGTTCCGACAGCTCTTTTGTCTCCGGTGATGTAGAGGACAACGATGTTCGAATGAATGTTTTGCCTTCTTTGAGTACATACTTAGAAAAGCACATATCGCTTGCTTAGAGTGAAAAGTTGCTAAGTCTACTTTTTTCGAAAGCTCATATTTTGATAAAGGAAGCAAGAGAAATTAAAAATGCATTTTTCCGAAAAAGATTAAGGTACTTGTTTTGTTTTTTTTCGTTTATATTTAACGAAAGCCAAATTTGCTAAGTCCAAAGAGACGCCGAAAACTTGATTAGGCAAAAATAATACGAAATCTTTTGATAAAGATCGAATCCTTCTAATGCTTTGCTTTAAATACGCAAAATGTGGTATCCAAAGTTTTGCGAAATACTTGAAGAAAATCGCTCTAAGAAGTTTTTCCTCTCCTGCAAAATTTTTTATAAATGGACTTAGCGGCTTTTCTATCTAAGCTAGAGATATACATATATATGTATGTATTCATATGCTTACATACCCTGTGAGGAAGCGCTTTAGTGCCGAACTGGTTTGGTACCCGAGAATTTAGTAACATGACTTATGTAAGTTAATTCTCTTTTGCATGCTAGCGAATTTAACGAAGTGTCAATTTTCCACGCTGCATCCATTTTTCGATAGTTCTGAACCAGTTCAAAAATCGGTAGACGAAAAAAGTAACATGATTGTTTTTGGTTTCTCCAAGGTAGCGGTTTTAGATTATTTTCAAAGAAATGTGTTTTCAATTTGCAATCAGCATTTGAAAAAACGTTTACATAACTTTGGCTGTAGCTGAGTGTGCTGAGATGCTTTCTGTTATTAGTTAAATTCCACAAGGTCCCAAGATGTTAAAATGTTAGTACAATTTTTTGTTTGTATTGCCAATCTATGAAAAAGAATCTGTGAAGTGCAGTGTGAAAGCGTATTTGAACGAAAAACCGCCAAGAAAATATCTATTTAAATTCTAAATTCGTCAGCTTAGATATAGATTTCTAATGAAAAGTTTTTTTTTTATTCTTTGAGGCTTATCACGTTTTCTGTGACTATTTTGGACATAGGAAATTTGCATATGACTGAACAGAAACACTATATTGACAACGTCCGTCTTTCCGAGCTGTTGGAAGAAGGCTAAAATTATCCCTCTATTGAAACCAAATTGTGACTTCAGACCAATCGCCATTTTGCCATTCGNGCTAAAATTATCCCTCTATTGAAACCAAATGGTGACTTCAGACCAATTGCCATTTTGCCATTCCTTTCGAAGGTTCTGGAGCGAATAATGCAGCGCCAAATAAACACCTTTGTGAGTAAAAATTCACTTATTAGTAGTCATCAATCTGGCTTCCGGGCGAACAGAAGCTGTATTACTGCTCTTTTGAAAGTCTCTGACGATATAAGGCAGAATATGGACAAAGACCATGTCACTTTTTTAACTTTACTTGATCACTCAAAGGCTTTTGACTTCGTTGACCACACATTACTTTGCTTAAAACTGGCCAACCTTTTTAATTTCTCTTCCCAAGCTGTAAGCCTGGTCAGATCTTATCTCCTAGGGAGGTCACAAGCGGTATGCGTTGGTAGCTCTGTGTCTAGCTTCTTGTCTGTTATTGAAGGTGTGCCGCAAGGCTCAATACTTGGACCGCTGTTGTTTGTCTTATATGTTAACGATCTACCGAAAATTCTACAACATTGTAAAGTGCATGTTTACGCAGATGACGTGCAATTATATCTTGATTGCCCACTAAAGTCAATTAATGCCTGCATACGTAATCTCAATGCAGATCTGTGTCGATTAAATGGCTGGGCTACTGATAATGGCCTGCTATTGAATCCGAGCAAGTTCCAGTGCATTACAATTTACAAAAAACACTTTAAGCTAGACAATTATTCAAAAGTAACATTAGGCAATTCGGTAATAAATTTCGTTGATGCAGCCAAAAACCTGGGCGTGACTTTCAACAGAACATTGACATGGAAGAACCACATTTTTACAGTTATAGGCAAAGTGTATGGAATGTTGCGCTCCTTATGGACTACCCAGTACTTTACACCAATTAAAATTAGACTGCTTTTAGCCAAGACATATTTGCTTCCAACCATGCTCTATGGTTGCGAACTGTATGCTAATTGCGATACCACGTGCAACAGAAAGCTCAATGTCTTATTTAATAATATTGCCCGATATATTTTTGGTATTAAGCGCAGAGATCACATCTCCGAACATGCTATAAAAATATATTCAATCTCCTTTAATAACTATTTGAAACTCAAGACTCTAACACAATTACATAAAATATTGGTAAACCAGGATCCTTCTTACCTCTACGAACGATTTCAAGCAACTCGATCAGCGCGTTCCTCGCAGTTGCTTTGTACGACCATTAATTCCAAAATATCTGAGCGTCATTTTTTTGTGTATGCAGTTCGTCTATGGAATACTTTACCTTTGGAGATCAGGGGCGAAAAAAGCACATTGCACTTCAGAAGGGAACTAATGCGATTCTTTACAGAATGATTATTCAAGAGTGTACATATATCATCTGTCAGTTACTACTTTATTCATCCCTGATCTTTCACAACCTTTTCCTTTTCATCAATTCAGTCATTTCTCCCTATTAAATATTTCCTTTCCCTGGCTTTATAATTTTGTAATGTTATTATTACCCTCTAGTTATGTAAGTCATTTATGTACTTGCGTATAAAATAACGTTCCTATCAACAGGTCATTAAATATTTTTCCATTCGGTTAAATGTTATTTATTAATTAAGTAGCAAACACTCGAAATATAACTCATGGTTGTTGTGTTTGTTTTACAATAAAAATAAAAAAAAATAAAAAACAGTTAGAAATAAAAATGTATTTCGATCTTTTAGAGAAAACGATGCATCTCTAATTGTTTTTGCTTCCTGCATCAAAATATATGTTTACATGGGTCGATTTTGGTTGGATGGCAAAAATCTACTAGAAAATCGACCCATGTAAACATATATTTTGATGCAGGAAGCAAAAACAATTAGAGATGCATCGTTTTCTCTAAAAGATCGAAATACATTTTTATTTCTAACTGTTTTTTATTTTTTTTTATTTTTATTGTAATACAAACACAACAACCATGACCCATGTAAATGGCAATTCAACAATAAAATGTAAATGTTTTGGCTAGTCGATTTCTCAGTCGACAGAAATCGGCCCGTGTTAAGGCAGCTTTAAGTAGTAATACGTAGTTTAAACAAGTAAGAAAGTCTAAGTTCGGGCTTTGCCGAACATTAAATACCCGGTGCAAGTATTAAATATATGTTTTTCACCTTTATGAAAGCTAATGCTACATGTATCAATTTTGAGTAAATTAGCGTACTTACATATATGTCGAAATATTGAAGTTTCAAGCATTTCTGAAATTTACCGTTATATGAAAAGCGGACGTAATTTTAGTGCGATTCCAATAATTTTCAACGTTTTGCTTTTATATGGCAAGCATAATAACCGTACCGAGTTTGGTACAAATTGGTAGAACGGTTACCCAGATACATATATGTGATCATAAGTGGGCGGTGCCACGCCCATTTTCCAACATTTTATTATAAACGTTTTTCGTGGTAAAGAATTGTTGCAAGCTTCAATTTTGAATAAATTAGCTTTAATATTTACTGATTTATCGAAGATTTCGTATTTCTCTAAATTACCGTTATATGGGATGTGGGCGTGGTTATTGTCCGATTTTAAAAATTTTCGGCCATTTAGTATGCTGTGCTAAGGCCAACAACTGTGCTAAGTTTGGAAGAAATTGGTTCAGCGGTTACCAAGATATACACATGTAACCATAAGTGGGCGTGGCTACGCCCATTTTCCAAAAGTTTAAATATTCTTATTTTTCAGTCTAAAAATTATTGTAAATGTCCATTTTGAGTGAATTATCTTCAGTAGTTACTAAAATATCGCAGTTTTCGTATTTCTGAAAATTACCGTTATATGGGAGGTAGGCGTGGTTATTATCCGATTTTGCCCATTTTCAACACCATCCGTCCTACGCCCTTGTGCACAAGTGCGCTCGGGTATAAAAAGTAAAATAAGTCGGGATAAAGATCTAGTACGGAACTAGAAATTTGGTTCCCTACATGGTAGGTACATATAAACATACGTACGAACATACATGCATCTATGGGTTTGTACATATCTGATTGAAAGTGCCCGCCATGGCGTATGCGCCTAGGATAAAGTCATTGTTGGTTAGCATTTCTTGCACGCGCAGATTAGCCAACTTCAGTTTATTGTTTGTTTGTTAATGCTGGGAGGCAACTTTACTGATCCTTTGTGGGCGCTTTGCATTTACGAAATGATGGTAAATACAATAATAGGAAGGAAATTTAATGTGTTTACTGTTTTAAAAGGGGATATTCTAGAATTGCCAAAGACACAATCTCCCAAGCAAGTAAAATTTTTATACATATCGTTGGCTTAGTGTGCAAATGTGCTAAGTCCATTTTTGAATTTTTTGGGAGGGACAAAACCGTCAAACTTTTTTTGTTAAAATAGGGATGCAAGTCAAAAAAATACATCGATGTTTTTTTTCGATTTTCGATTTCGTATAAAATATCGATATTTTCGATGCATCGAATGAAAATATCAACAGTTTCTTTCAATTAAAAATATACAACAGCAAAATGAAATAATCGTAACTTCGATAAGTGTTTAAGTAAAAACTCAGAGTAAAATGGATTAATTGATTTAAACAGTTACACATCCCAGTTTTTTCTGGTCTTTTGGGAAGCCTTCAATTTTCGGAAGATACGGAAGTGGCGACAAATGTTAAATGTTTATAAGCATATTGACATAATATTAAGTGTGCCAGCTAGCAATCACATTCTATTTCGGTACACTATTATTGAACACTGCAAAAATTCGTAATATGACTTTGATGGTACTTTACGGACCCCTTTAATATATTTTTTAGGCGTTTGCGAAATTAATCTTTTAAAATTAAAGACGTATGGGAGGTAGTCATGCCCTTGCACCGAATTTGTCAAAACTTCGAATTTTTCCTAACTTACATATTCTCAACCAGCACACCAAATTTCATTATTCTGCGATAACTCCCCTAATTTTGCCAATTCACTGTATGGGGGCGAAGCACTGTGCAGCGTTCTGCAGCTTTCAGCGCTCTATTCAGCTAATACTTTTATAAATGCATACACTGAGAAAAAAACGCGTTGTAGAAATAAAAATTTTTATTTGATTGCCGTTTAAAATGTTCGTATTTAAATCAAGTGAAAAGCGTTCAAAGCACTGTACAGCACTGGGCAGGGTATTGGACCAAACCAACTTTTTTTAAGAGACTGAGTCATAAGTAAAAAAGCAGGCTCTCCGTTTTTTGAAATTAGCCTCCGAAATCGAGATATGCGCCTTCGAAGTTCGAAATTGAACCTTTGGTAAAAAATTATTTTTAATTATTGCATGTAAAATGCAAAAAAGTATAAATACGTACGTGGTCCGCCTTTTTCTCTTATTTTTATGGTATATAACTTTTTTTGAGAAAACTTATATTACAGATTCTGTAACGGGTCAAATGTCAGATCTTCGAAAAATTAAAAACTTAATATTTCAGAAAAATTTGAACTGATTTTTAAAAGATTCATATCGTTGTAAAGGTGATTTAACCCCCTTTTTTGATATGCATATTTGTATACTTCGTATATAAAAATTTGAGAAAAACACATTTAAAGGAAAATACCTTTTTTGTATAAAAAAATATTTTAAACAAAAATATTACTAACCGATTTTTAAAAAATTTATATCGTTGTAAAAGTGATTAAAATCAGTTCAAAATTGTTTGAAATATAAGGAAATTAATTTTTCGAAGACCTGAACTTTGACCCGT
>NW_016160691.1:41683-52721 GCF_001687245.7 Rhagoletis zephyria | reverse complement strand
TTTAATGTGTTTACTGTTTTAAAAGGGGATATTCTAGAATTGCCAAAGACACAATCTCCCAAGCAAGTAAAATTTTTATACATATCGTTGGCTTAGTGTGCAAATGTGCTAAGTCCATTTTTTTAATTTTTTGGGAGGGACAAAACCGTCAAACTTTTTTTGTTAAAATAGGGATGCAAGTCAAAAAAATACATCGATGTTTTTTTTCGATTTTCGATTTCGTATAAAATATCGATATTTTCGATGCATCGAATGAAAATATCAACAGTTTCTTTCAATTAAAAATATACAACAGCAAAATGAAATAATCGTAACTTCGATAAGTGTTTAAGTAAAAACTCAGAGTAAAATGGATTAATTGATTTAAACAGTTACACATCCCAGTTTTTTCTGGTCTTTTGGGAAGCCTTCAATTTTCGGAAGATACGGAAGTGGCGACAAATGTTAAATGTTTATAAGCATATTGACATAATATTAAGTGTGCCAGCTAGCAATCACATTCTATTTCGGTACACTATTATTGAACACTGCAAAAATTCGTAATATGACTTTGATGGTACTTTACGGACCCCTTTAATATATTTTTTAGGCGTTTGCGAAATTAATCTTTTAAAATTAAAGACGTATGGGAGGTAGTCATGCCCTTGCACCGATTTTGTCAAAACTTCGAATTTTTCCTAACTTACATATTCTCAACCAGCACACCAAATTTCATTATTCTGCGATAACTCCCCTAATTTTGCCAATTCACTGTATGGGGGCGAAGCACTGTGCAGCGTTCTGCAGCTTTCAGCGCTCTATTCAGCTAATACTTTTATAAATGCATACACTGAGAAAAAAACGCGTTGTAGAAATAAAAATTTTTATTTGATTGCCGTTTAAAATGTTCGTATTTAAATCAAGTGAAAAGCGTTCAAAGCACTGTACAGCACTGGGCAGGGTATTGGACCAAACCAACTTTTTTTAAGAGACTGAGTCATAAGTAAAAAAGCAAGCTCTCCGTTTTTTGAAATTAGCCTCCGAAATCGAGATATGCGCCTTCGAAGTTCGAAATTGAACCTTTGGTAAAAAATTATTTTTAATTATTGCATGTAAAATGCAAAAAAGTATAAATACGTACGTGGTCCGCCTTTTTCTCTTATTTTTATGGTATATAACTTTTTTTGAGAAAACTTATATTACAGATTCTGTAACGGGTCAAATGTCAGATCTTCGAAAAATTAAAAACTTAATATTTCAGAAAAATTTGAACTGATTTTTAAAAGATTCATATCGTTGTAAAGGTGATTTAACCCCCTTTTTTGATATGCATATTTGTATACTTCGTATATAAAAATTTGAGAAAAACACATTTAAAGGAAAATACCTTTTTTGTATAAAAAAATATTTTAAACAAAAATATTACTAACCGATTTTTAAAAAATTTATATCGTTGTAAAAGTGATTAAAATCAGTTCAAAATTGTTTGAAATATAAGGAAATTAATTTTTCGAAGACCTGAACTTTGACCCGTAATAGCACCTGTAAGTTTGCACAGTTATAGTTATATACCATTTAAACAAGAGCAAAAGGAGGACTACGTCTCTATTTTTAGGTTTTTAGTTATTTATATGCAATAATTAAATATATTTTTTTACCAAAGATCCAATTTCAAACTTCGAAGGCCCATATCTCGATTTCGGAGTTTAACTTCGAAAAACGGAGAAATTACTTTTTTACCTATGAATCAATCTCTTAAAAAAATTGGTTTTGTCCAATACCCAGAAAAAAGTTGATTTTGCCGTACAGTGGAATTGAATATTTCCATTATGTGTACATACACTACGTATAATCGAAATATTCAATTCAAATACACCCGTATAAAAATGAAGCATTTTTCACTGCACGGATGGTGTTTTGCACGTCTCGGATGCTTTTTCATATGTAATTAAGAAAGTATATGTATACAAAGCATGCACAGCGTTGACAACCCAGTAGAAATCGGTTGTATGCATTCATGAAGTATGCATGCTGTATGAGTGAATTAGTGTGAAAAATTCATGCGTAGTCATGAATTTCCACGAATAAACTCAAATTCTAGCGAATTGCAAGCGAATGTACGTTGTTGTTGTTTTAAGTACACTTCTTGATAAATTTGGAGTGGAATTTTTGTAATACATTGTGCGATAATATTCTCAGCACTAGCGGGGTTTTACAAGATATGCCTTTGCATATGTAAATGCTACTTTTTTGTATGTCACCGTATATTAAAATGTATCAGAAAAGTAGCATTTAAATATGGGGATACATATGTATCTTTTAAGAATGCTTTGATACTGTTCCATTAATGCATTTTTGTATGTTTGAAACATTAATACAGCCATATGCATACAGCAGTATCGGCATCGGCCTGTTTTTGCCGATTCTTTGCCGATTCTTTGGAATTTCTTTTCATGTGCTCAGGTGAAGCGACAGCTAACATCAAAAAACATTTGCAGACAGCTCACAAAAATGATTTTTCATACAAAAGTATGTTCGAAAATTTTCATTTATATGGAGAACACTGCCAGCAAAAAAAAAATGCCAAAAATTAACGTGATTTTATAGTAGCTTGAAACTTGCACTTCATTATACTAGAACTAATTGGTTAAAATAAGCAGAATTTTTCTAATTTTTGTACAAGGTTTGAAATCTGAATTCTTAATATTCCCGGGGAGTTTGTTCTCCGGGAATTTGTTTCTCTCGAGAAAGAATTCCTCCAATAATTAACTCCCAGAGGGTAGCATTTTCCTCGAAAATTTGGGAGGAGGAAATTCGAACTTCGAATTTTTTGACAGCTTAACTCCGCCATTTAATATAAAAAATCCTCAGGGAATTTTTATTCATGATAAGAGGAAAGGGAGAAGAGAGAAACCTCCCAGGGAGTTTCTGTTCAGAATCGGCCTGATGGTGTTTGTTGTATACTAGCCAGACTTTTATAAAAAAATAATAAACAATAAATTAACAAAAACAACAAATGCCAATTGCCAAAACCGGTCAAAATATTGCAATTCTTTTATTTTGTGGACCACTATATGTATGTACATACATACATATCTAGCATATAAGTTCTGATGCATTGAGTGCAAAATAGTGTATTTTAGTACAAATATTTCTTGCTTGGTACCATATAAAAAAGTGTTTTATGTAATGTGCATAAATGTGATATATGTATGTACATATGTTTTTACACATACATAACAATACAAGCCAATTACATAATTCAATTATTTGTTTTCTTTTGTTTTGCTAACTCCGTTCAATTAACTGAGTTTATGAATTAATACATTTATTTGTAATTTTTTGTGGAATCGGCATCGGCCGATTCTTTCCCCATAAGCCGATTAATCGGCACCGGCATTGGTACCTGAAAAAAAATTGGAATCGATCGGACTCTATTCACTTATACTGGCATGTATGTATACACAGCAGCAAGCTCATGCCACCAACAGTGATGTCGTATGCATAAAATTTTACTAGGAACACATACACACTTTCACATATAAATCGTACATGTTTATCTGTACAAACGCCCCTGCAAAAAATGGGACTAATCCGGGATGACTCCGGGAGCAATCGCAACCCTGCAATAAAAGTGACTAATCCGGGAACAATCGCAAAGGAACATGGAGTAATACCACTTTTGATCTTTTCATATGGAATGAACTGTTCGCTTTTGTTCGAGCATGTCCTGTGAAGAGACTAATTATTCACCTTTATACCCGAAAAAATAAAAATAAAAATTTGCGCCAGCTGCGATTCGAACCGGGGCGCTCAGTTTTGTTAGGCGAATACTCTCTCTATGTACCATCGCCGCACTTGAAATTTAATTTACTAAGTGCGCACATATCATTAAATCGTTAATAGCACCCGTTAGAGATGAGTCGTGGACTAATTGATCTCCATTTATACCCGCAAGGGATGAGTCGATACTAATCGATCTCCAATAGTACCCGTATGAGACTAGTTGCGACTAATTAATACCCAATTGTACCCGATTGAGAGGAATCTCGGAATACTCTCTTTAGAGATTAGTCACACAATTTTTTGCAGGGGCACTAATCGCGCGCTGTGATGTTGGTTCAAACTCAACATTTGACACATTTACATGTATGGCTGTAGCTGAGTGTGAAAAGATGCTTGATACAATTGGTTGCTGCCAAGAGGATCCGGGTTCAATTACCATTAGACGGAACTCAAAATTAAATTTTTTGTTTCTTCTTAATTACGAAAAAGCATCTGTGCACTTCACAACGACATATTTTATAACGTACATACTCAAATTTATAACGAGTTGGGTTGGTGCTCTTTCATATGCGTATTTTTTTTTTAATTTAGCATGTTTTTCTTTTGATTCTAAAATTTTTTCCCTCAGTGTATGAATGTCGGCGTGAGCGCAAAAAGTGCTACCGCCAGAAATTATTTGCGGAAAACCGTATTTGCCTCCCTCGTAGGTCTCAAAAATAGAAGACTGGTTTTGGGCGAATTATGGTGTATTTTATATTTGGTTTGTAAGTTTTAGTTCACAGTATTATCGATAACCTTTAGGGTTTGTTTGACATTCAGGCAACCGTGACAGCTTAGGCCTCAGATGGATAAAACGAAAATCCGTAATGTATGGCATAGTTGGGTGCTTGAACATCGGTGGAGGTAATCGAAAAGCTGACGAATAGCGACCGCTAAATCCTTCCGAGAAAAGGACACCANTTGTAAGTTTTAGTTCACAGTATTATCGATAACCTTTAGGGTTTGTTTGATATTCAGGCAACCGTGACAGCTTAGGCCTCAGATGGATAAAACGAAAATCCGTAATGTATGGCATAGTTGGGTGCCTGAACATCGGTGGAGGTAATCGAAAAGCTGACGAATAGCGACCGCTAAATCCTTCCGAGAAAAGGACACCTTATGTATTCCGCCTTTAAACAATTTCTTAAAAATCACTCCACTCTAGTAGTTAGTAAACTCTGGGACAACATTTCTTCATGTTAAAATTCGAGAACTACATTGCATTATAAAAGGAAAAGCACATTATTGCTCTTTAAGTTTAAACATAAAAATAAATGTATTTCTTGTGCCTTCTTCTTCTTCTTCTTATTTGGCGCTGCAACCACCTAAGCGATTTTGGCCGAGTTCTAAAAATTACGCCAGTCAGTTCTCTTCTATGACAACTGACGCCAATTGGAAATGCCAAGTGAAGCCAAGTAAGTCCACGTCCTTCTCCCCCTGGTCTTTCCATCGCAGTGCGGGCCTCGCTCTTACTCCGCCACCACCAGCGGGTTCCGAGTTGAATACTTTCAGCATTAGATTACGCCCAATTTTAAGAACATCCTTTCAAGACCTGGCAGAAATCTTACAGTCGGAATTGAGTATTTTAACAGAGAAAGATATATATATATATGTATAGAAAAAATCTGCTTTCCAATCATTCTGACCTACCCTAACCTAAGGAAGTTATAAAAACTTTACAAATACGGAACTAACCGAAAGAAGAAAGTTACCATACTGAAAAATAAATTACCAAATACGATACATAAATAATAAAATTACCATCTGTAAAGCAGTGGATGTTAGCTGGTCCTTATTTTTCAAAACCACAATTTTAAATGCAGCAACCCTGCAAACTATTATTTTGAAAAAAGCAGAGTTTCGGCGAAGTTGTATCTAAAAATTTTAAATTTTTTAAATTGAAAGTGCCGTTAAGAAATCACTATTTTCAATCACATCCTCCCAATATACCACAGAGCGAGGACGAGTTCGAAGCGACGTCGATCTGATGAAGTCATTTGGGTGAACTCGAAACGTCGCAGCGTTTATATGAAGTCATTTTTTCCAGAAGAAATGAAAAGTCGTTCCGACTTCGTTTTTCTCATCGAATCGAAATCGTTACGATGCACATTTTTCCGACTATAATGGAGGCAGGTGGAAAAAGTCGCGGTGACAGTTGATTAAATAAACGGCTTAACTTAAAACAAAAAAAATATAAATTGTGGAATCGGCCCGATCAGTATTGCCGAAAGCTTTTGCTGAAAAATCGTAATTTTACCCTGAAAAAATCATCATTTCGCCCAAAAAAGCGTCAAATTTTTTTTATTATACTTCTTTAACGAAATAAAAAATATAAACAAAATAACATAAATTACATATACTAAATATGACCACACATTTCAAAACCAAAGGGAACCACATTGCATATGGGTTAATAAAAGTAGATTTGTAATTGTTACCGACAAATTTAAATTACACTTTAAGTTAAGTTTTTGAAGATTTTTATCCAGCTTTAAAGTGTAACATTAGCATTTATTAACTGATAGATAATCTTGACTGAACAAATTCCCTCTGCTATTTTTCTGTCTCTTTCAAATCAGTGTCAACAGTGCAAATGAACAATTTGGTTACAATTCTAGAACAAATTTATGACCCTATTATGTATGGCGGCAGGGGTCTAGTTGCTGGTCTAGTAGCTGGTCTAATAGCCAAGGCTACTAGTATCATAATTTGTATTATGTATATCGATTAATCTCAGTATACAGAAAAGTGCAGAAAATATCCGAATTTACTTTTTTTAAAATGAACTTTTCCAAGTAATTGGCAACATTGCTCCAATGTGTTGAGCAATTTATGCGAACAAATTACATAATCGTCGATAGCGGGAAACAGAAAATTCCGCTACTAGACTCAGTAGCTCGATCACCCCCTGCCCCTACCTGGCTACGCCCATGGTGTCAAGGATCATTCGTGTGAAGGCATTTATCACTTTATCACTTACCTGGTATTTTCCTCTTTTTTATCAAAAAATTTACTTGGAATTTAGATGCTAAAGATTCTTAGTAAAAAAAGTGTGAATACCGGTTTGTCAGGTCTTGAAATTAGACACATGTTGTAAAGAATTGCATGTAGTTTTCGAGCATATACATAATTGGATCTTTTCGTGCGAATTTGCAAATGTGTATTTTTCGATTTCGCAATGAAGTAAATGACGCTAAGCATTGGGAAAAAAGGGAATATTTACACATTAACAAAAATTCCATTACTTTTAATTTTTGGTCCCACATTTTTTGCGTATTTTAGATGTCATAGTGACCCAATCTTCTCCACACATTTTATATTTAGGGTTTTTTAATAAAAGGGAGAGTACAAACTCAATTTCATCGAAATCGAATGAAATTTAATGTTTATCCCAACTATTATTTCCACTTGCCTCCATATGTATAGTCGTAAAGCCTAAAACTGATGTGGCTCTGATTAAAATATTTGGTTTAAAATGCGTCAACTTGAAGGGCCTTTCTTCTGCGTATCCTTCATTTTATATAAAATTTGGGATCGAAGCTCCGCGGAGCCTTGATAATGGATAAACTGCCTTTCCAACAATACCAATTACGTCTAAATTTGGGACAAAATTTTTGATTTTTGCCCGCTCGCACAGCAATGTGCGTCAGTCTGTGTCCTATATAAAAGTACATGCCAAAAGTCAAACACATATTTATTAACCGACTTCACAAAAAGGTGAAAGGTTATCAATTCGTCGGAATATTTTTTGTTTTTTTTTGTTTGTTTGTATGTTACCGCATAACTTTGGACCACGTTAACCGATTTTTATAATTCTATATAATATAATAAGATGTTACCCCACAGATGGTCCCATATTAATTTGGTTTAAATCCGATCATCGGATCATGAAGAAATTAACGATAATCTTAAATTTTTATATGAGAATTGAAGTCGGTTTTGTTTTTTGCTAAAAAATTATTTGTTTTTTACTTTTAAGTTCACGTTTTTGTTTAATAAAAGACTGCTTAATTTTTTTACTTTAAGTTTTTCGAATAATGTGACTTCTCATTGTGTTAGAGGTAAATTTTATCTTCTTGTTTTTTTTTTTGGTTGTTTGTGTGTAAATTGTATCGGTCAATTCGTTCGGTAAATGAACGGTAGTCATTTACTAATAAATAACAGCCCTGATTATAAATACGCGTTTATATGTACATATGTATGTATTATACATTCAAGATACTAAGTACTCATATGTACCTAAATAAGTATACAGTTTTTCTACGCCCACTTTGCATTTATCCTATTTTAAAATTTTCTTTTAATGGCTTTTCATATAAGGATGTATGTACACACATACACACATATGTACATAATATTCAGGAAAATTGACTAACAACGATTTGAGCTATAAATCAAACACATATGTATGTACATATGTATGTATGCATATGCTAATTTAACTTTATTAAACCCAGTAGTAAATCGAACTGTTTCCAGACATTTTATTTTCATACCAAATACCACTTTATTTCGAATATGCATCTATTTTTCTGGGAGTATGCATTTCCTTTTCATCGAATATTTTAGACATCCATTACCAATTGTTAAAAGCGCTCTTACACGATATGTATTTGCAAATGTAAATGCTACTTTTCTGGCATGATTCAATAATACAAGGCTGGATAAATATTGACATTTGTGTCAATCGACTGCCTTGTAAGGTTGCATTTGAGAAGGAAAGTGAAGCGGGTAACAATTTTATCCCCTTTTGTGAAAAGGTAGTAGGAAAAGTAGAGTGGTAGTGCTGAAATGGGGGTTTTTTTTTTAATTTAATTAAATATATGAAGCGGATTCCACTGACCTACACAATAGACAATGAATTAACTTTTTTATGGTATAATAAACATGCCATATAGATATTAAAATGAAATAAATGAATATTCACATAAAATTCTGACCAAAGAAAAATCGTATCACAAATATTCCCAAATATTCAAAATAAACCATGGTTGCATTGAAATTCCAAATAAATGGAATTCAAACAAATCCTTTATTCAAAGGGACTGTATATTTCTACAAATAGTAATGATGTAATTGATATAATGCAAATAAATGAATCCATTAAAAATTATATTTGTTGCATTTAAAAATTGCATGTTAAATATCTTGAATTGAATTATATTTGGTTTTTTACAAATTTCAATTTTTTAGTAATGTTTTCTACTATTTTCTCCAATCAGTCTTGCTAATCATTATATTGGTTACATTTAAAAGTTACATCATCAATATCGTAATTGACTTACATTTGGTTTTTTACAAATTTCGATTTTTTAGTAATGTTTTCTACTATTTTTTCCATTCAGTCTTGCTAATCATTATAATAGTTACATTGAAAAGTTAGATCTTGAGTATCCTAATTTAATTACATTTGGTTTTTTAATTAAATTTTAATTTTAATGTTTTGTACTTTTTTTGCAATCAGTTTTCTTAATCGTAATATTGGTTACATTTAAAAAATATGTCTTCAGTATCATAATTTAATTACATTTCGTTTTTTAAACGTGTACATTTTTGGAAATGTTTTCTACTATTATCAGTCTTGTTAATCACTATATCGGTTACATTTAAAAATTAGATCTTGAGTATCCTAATTTAATAACATTTGTTTTTTTAATTAAAATTTAATTTTAATGTTTTGTACTCTTTTTGCAATCAGTCTTGATCATTATAGTGGTTACATTTAATAAATATATCTTCAATATCGTAATTTAGTTACATTTGGTATTTTTAACATGTAAATTTTTGGTAATGTTTTCTACTATTTTATGCAATCAGTCTTGTTTATAATTATATTAGTTACATTTAAAAATTATACCATTAACAGCTTAACTTGAATTACATTTGCTTTAAAAATGTAAATTTTTGGTAATGTTTTCTATTACATATCGCTTGCGCATCTGCTTAAAAGCCAACGGATGCGGACAGTATCCTCTTTATTTCTTCTAAACCATTTTCCGTATGTTGTCTCCGGAATTTTCGAGTCTTTTTTATATGTCTGAAGATTTTCGTCAGCGTATGCATGTAGTGGGGTTTAAGATGGTTGGATGCAATAATTTTATGCTTTGTGGTAACTTCCAAAGACCTTCGTACAAAAGCTGTTAATAGTTTTCGTGGTTGAAAAACGTATACATAAATAGATTGACACCGGAAATACCGTCACCTTCAATGAAACCAGCCAAAGGTGTATCATCTGTACGCACGAAATAGTTGTTTGCCACATCTACTGCAAATAAAGAAGTAAATTCTGAGTCAAACTAGGATTTAGAAACAGGAGAGCTTTTCTATGTACTCACCGTTGCGTTTGCCACTTCCTTTTGTAAGAAGTGTGCTGCACCAGCGGACGTGGACGGACACACAGACGATCCGGACCTGCACAAGAAAATATCTTTATTAATATTTGCACTTTCACTTTTATGGTGTGGTATACTTAGGCACCCTGAAATTGTGCATATGGAAACTGTGCATACGAAATAATGCATATGAAAAAAGCCGANGAAATAATGCATATGAAAAAAACCGAAATAATGCATATATGCACAGTTTCGGTTGAAAACCGCAATAATGCATATTAGAAAAACCGAAATTATGCATATGCACTCTTTCGTTTGAAACCCGAATTAATGCATATGAAAGAAACCGAAATAATGCAAATATGCACAGCTTCGGTTGAACACCGAAATAATGCATATGAAAAAACCGAAATAATGCATACATGAACACTTTCGTTTGAAAACCGAAATAACGCATACGAGGAAAACGAAGTAATGCATACATGCACAGTTTCGGTTCAAAACCGAAATAATGCATATGACAAAAACCGAAGTAATGCATACATGCACGATTTCGACTCAAAACCGAAGTAATGCATATGACAAAAAACGAAATACGTGAAAACGAACTTCTTTCTGAGTAGGCGGCCTTCGGCCGCGCTTAGGGATAATAACCCTTACTAAGTAGAATTCTCCTTTCTGTGTTGCCGGAAAAGAAGGGCGGAAGTATTTTTGCGCAGAACTTCTTTCTGCGTAGGCGCTTCGGTTCAAAACCGAAATAATGCATATGGCAGAAACCGAAATAAAGCATACATGCACAGTTTCGGATGAAAACCGAAATAATGCATATGTGAAAGACGAAGGTATGCATACATGCACAGTTTCGGTTGAAAACCCAATATATGCATAAATCAACATTTACA
>NW_016160691.1:36887-41658 GCF_001687245.7 Rhagoletis zephyria | reverse complement strand
CTATATCGGTTACATTTAAAAATTAGATCTTGAGTATCCTAATTTAATAACATTTGTTTTTTTAATTAAAATTTAATTTTAATGTTTTGTACTCTTTTTGCAATCAGTCTTGATCATTATAGTGGTTACATTTAAAAAATATATCTTCAATATCGTAATTTAGTTACATTTGGTATTTTTAACATGTAAATTTTTGGTAATGTTTTCTACTATTTTATGCAATCAGTCTTGTTTATAATTATATTAGTTACATTTAAAAATTATGTCATTAACAGCTTAACTTGAATTACATTTGCTTTAAAAATGTAAATTTTTGGTAATGTTTTCTATTACATATCGCTTGCGCATCTGCTTAAAAGCCAACGGATGCGGACAGTATCCTCTTTATTTCTTCTAAACCATTTTCCGTATGTTGTCTCCGGAATTTTCGAGTCTTTTTTATATGTCTGAAGATTTTCGTCAGCGTATGCATGTAGTGGGGTTTAAGATGGTTGGATGCAATCATTTTATGCTTTGTGGTAACTTCCAAAGACCTTCGTACAAAAGCTGTTAATAGTTTTCGTGGTTGAAAAACGTATACATAAATAGATTCACACCGGAAATACCGTAACCTTCAATGAAACCAGCCAAAGGTGTATCATCTTTACGCACGAAATAGTTGTTTGCCACATCTACTGCAAATAAAGAAGTAAATGCTAAGTCAAACTAGGATTTAGAAACAGGAGAGCTTTTCTATGTACTCACCGTTGCGTTTGCCACTTCCTTTTGTAAAAAGTGTGCTGCACCAGCGGACGTGGACGGACACACAGACGATCCGGACCTGCACAAGAAAATATCTTTATTAATATTTGCACTTTCACTTTTATGGTGTGGTATACTTAGGCACCCTGAAATTGTGAATATGTAAACTGTGCATACGAAATAATGCATATGAAAAAACCTGAAATAATGCATACGAAAAAAACCGAAATAATGCATATATGCACAGTTTCGGTTGAAAACCAAAATAACGCATACGATGAAAACGAAGTAATGCATACATGCACAGTTTCGGTTCAAAACCGAAATAATGCATATGACAAAAACCGAAGTAATGCATACATGCACGATTTCGACTCAAAACCGAAGTAATGCATATGACAAAAAACGAAATACGTGAAAACGAACTTCTTTCTGAGTAGGCGGCCTTCGGCCGCGCTTAGGGATAATACCCTTACTAAGTAGAATTCTCCTTTCTGTGTTGCCGGAAAAGAAGGGCGGAAGTATTTTTGCGCAGAACTTCTCTCTGCGTAGGCGGCCTTCGGCCGCGCTTAGATATTATAACCCTTACTAAGTAGAATTCTCCTTTCTGTGTTGCCGGAAAAGGGGGCCGGAAGTATTTTTGCGCAGAACTTCTTTCTGCGTAGGCGCTTCGGTTCAAAACCGAAATAATGCATATGGCAAAACCCAAAATAAAGCATACATGCACAGTTTCCGTTGAAACCGAAATAATGTCTAAATGCACAGTTTCCATATGCGCAATTTCGGTGCCCCGTATATTTACTTGTAAATATGCAAAACTTTACTTGCTGTAAAACTCTAGTTCTTTAAAACGAATTGTGAATAACTCTGAGACTCTGCAAAGAAATACATAAGTAAATTATTGTTTTAATTCAAAATATTTCCATTATTTTAAATTTTTTTGGCATACTTACTTGAATTTGCGCAATAGAAAAATGAATTTCCACAAAACAATCGATGAAAATATCGGCAGTGTTGCCTGTTGAACTTTTTATACGAACACAATATTTCTCCTTGTATTTTAGTAGTAGTTTCTATAAATCAAAAAAAGAAAGCAACACAGACTAAGGGAGAATGCGGGAGCGAGACAACTGCAAGGTTATCCAACCTCGTATTATTGAATCATGCTTTTCTGGTATGTTCTAATATTAGGTTAGGGTTGCTAGACGTATTGCTTATGGGAGTAAACGTACTCCTTTTTATTGCAATGTACTTCCTTGTACTCCAAAAAATATCGAAATGTACTCCTTTATTTGTTTTGTACTCCTTTTTCCAGCTATTCATTCTTTATCATATACAGGGTGTAATAACTTTCGTACAGGTTTTTTTGAAAAATAGATAGATAGATTTTGCGAAAAATGTAGTTTATTGTTAATTTTCAAAAAACTTTACTTAAATTTTATTAATTAGTTTTTGAATTTTAACCTTTATTTGGGCTTACCAGCCGTAAACACTTTGAGAGAAATGCACACGCAAGTCTACGTTGGTTACTTTATTACATATCTTTTGTAACCATAGGCTAATTTCCTCCATTTGAGTCCTTTACATTCCCTCTTTTGTCCAACATAGGACCTCATACTCAGCAATCGGTGCCGTGACGTAGCGCCAAGTGGCATAACTCCAATTTTAGTAGTGACATAAACCCAATTTTTTTTTACTTTCCAAACGAAAAGGCGACAAAATTCCAAAGCCCTCATGTAATTTAGCAAACCAAAAGAATTTGGAATGTGCAATAGTTATGATAAAAATTTTATCAAAATAGTACGCGAATGGAAAATTTGCAGAAACTTACAAGTTAGACGAATAGCTGATAGAAATTTTGTTTACATTCAAAAGTATAAAATTGAACATGTTTGAAAACAGATCCCGAAGTCTTATCCTGACCCAGTTCACTGACTAAACGAATAATTACTTTTTTCTTACAAGTTTAATTAGTCGAATTTTACTATTTTAACTTCCAAATCATCAAATTAAATTTAGGAATTTGCGCAAGTTCCAACCAGCTGTTGTTTGATCAGCTGTTTTCTTGTTAGCAAATTGCTATTGTTTTTCCAGCAGAAAGTAGCAGCTTTCCCTCAAAATGAAATGGCATTTTGCTCTCTCAATTTCCCCTACTTTGCAAGTATTTTGCGTACGCGAACACAAAAAGCTTATAGTTTTTATAACTTTCAATGAAGTTCCAGGTACGCGAATGGAACTAATTGTGAACGGTATTTTGATTTTACGAACTCCATTGTAGAGTACAATTCAAGTTTTGCAAATGTTCCACTATCTTGGTAAAGAACATTAAGTCAGAAAGCCAATTTTCAGTCCCCAATTGCGAGTAATGTTCCAATTTGCATATATGTAAATAAAAAGAATAAAATAAAAAACAACACAATGGAAAAGAATGTCCAGCAAAGAAGTATGTATTTTAAAAAGTAAAAAGAGCCAAAATGTTCTAAGCAAAGAGAAAGTAAAAAGAGCCGCACTTTGCTTGCTAAGCAAAGCGCCGAATTTGGCTCAAAGAGCCGCGATTGTCCACCGTTTTTATAGACAAATACAGTGATTCAAAAAATGCCCGGCAATTTTTTAATGTTCACAATGTTTTCCAAGTAAACATTTTTTGACAAACCCATAAAAATCAAGCATTCAAGCTATACATAACATTTAGAAGAATTCAAAAAAATTTCGTCTAAATTTCGACCTTTTTACTCTGAATTTTCATAACAATTTAAGGTATGGATTAATATTTGAGTATAACCAAGAATTTGCAGCAAAAAATTGCCTTTCATTTTCTTTAATTCCTTTCCGCAAGTATATCGTGTTTTTTTTTCATTTAAAAATTGCCATTGATAAAGAAATTTTTTATTTTTTTTTAGGAAAGGTGGTATCGTTTGATCACGAAGAAATTAACGGTAATCTTAAATCTTTATATAGGAATTGAAGTCGGTTTTGTCTTTTGCTTTAAAATTACTTGTCGATAGACATTTATATGTATAAATGTAGGTATATACGTATATAAGTATTTGCAAATAAATGCACTAAAGTAGACTACACTTTTGGAAAGAAATTTATAATCAGCCTTATCATAAGTTTCAGTTTTCCCGAACCGCTTCACTTTTCACTTTTGGTTTCCATGTATTCCATGTATGGGCGGATGAACAATTTTCGGGTGAATTTTTTTTGGGCGAAACTCAGGATATGGTAGAATATAAAGATAACTACGCAAAATAAAGCGGAAATGAAAAGTTTTATTTGTTTTTCAAACAAAATAATTCAACAAATTCTACCAAAATGAGAAAAAATTTACCTTTTTACCAACCCAAATTTTTTCTATCAATTTTGGTAACAATTTACCAAAGTGGGAACCCTGCCCATAACTCTTGTCATTGATGGTATGGACACAAATCACCTTATGCCCAGTTTACAATAACTTAGCTTAATGAAACATTTTCGCAAAGGAAGAAAAACATCAGGAAAACAATCTGACAGCTTTATTCTTTTTTTCCAATTACCACATCCTTCGACGTCTGATATACACATACGACATATACGCGACGCGCATACATACTGACATTTACAAAGCGACTTGATGGCGGACAAAGCACACTTCCTGCCTGTAAGGGTTCTTGGAACAGTTGGGATGGGCTGGCTTGCTGAAAAAAAATCAATCTGTCAACAAGTTGGCAAAATACTTCCGTTTGAAATTCTACAAAAATACCACAATGGCGCCGCATAAGCTTCTTTTAAAGTTATTGTTGTCTCCGGCTGCTTGTCTACCCTCTGCTGCTTTTTTATGGTAACAGTCTATCCTGTATGAAAAGGTTAGTGTAGTGATAGTACTGATTTCTAAGCAAATGGTTACCTAGTTTATTTTAGACGCAAAGTGTTCCATTCATTTTCTCTTAGAATAGGCTAGGTGACAGCCACGAAAATTTGCCAAAATTGCAGTAGATATTAATTCGGTCGTTGTTGATACTGTGAGAGTATTTAGTACACCAGCCCTAAG
>NW_016160691.1:24021-34527 GCF_001687245.7 Rhagoletis zephyria | reverse complement strand
TGTTGTAGGATTAACTATATTTTTATAAAAAAAATCGTGGAAATTTTAAGTAAAAAATTTACTATACATTGTGAAAAATTCTCTGTGCCAATAATTCAGTGCGGCACTGTACATACCTACATACATATCGATACCTGAGTGGAAGATCGACCTACCTCGGCAGCCAGTTCAGAAAACTTTCAAGAACGCCCTATCTCAGAATTTGGTTCAAAAACGCCCTATCTCAGCTGCCTATTCAAAAACGGCCTAACTCAGCACATTTTCAATGTATTTTCAGCTGAGGCAGGGTGTTTTTGAAACAAATCCTGAGATAGGGCATTCTCCAACCAAGTTCTGAGATAGGGTGTTCTTGAATTAAATTATGAAGTAGGGCGTTCTTGAAGAGTTTTCTGAGAAAGGGCGTTTTCGAACTGGCTGCCGAGATATGTCGATCTTCGACTTAGGTAACGATATATAGAAATTTATAATTTGGTGCAATTTTTATTTCAATTTTAATTTTTTTTTTGAGTTATGTAAAAGTATTATCATTAAAGTATCGTTTTATGAAAATTTGTATGGATCCATATTGTTTTGTTGTTCTGTGTTGTTCAAATTAACCAATAAAATTGATGTCGTTTAATATGTTATTTTACCTACTCTCTTTCCTAACATTGTATATCCCGGTCACAAGAATGAAAAGTTGGTAGCCGTGCCTGTGAGTACAACTCGAGGGTACCTTCCTTGGCCAACTTCTCCGCAACGCAATTCCCTGTAATATCAATATGGCCTGGTACCCAAACGAGTCTGATCGGGAAAAATGCTCGTGCCCTGCATAAAAGAACCATCCACTGACACTTTCGCCAAGCTCCGACCCATCCATATAGAAATTCACCGGTGTCGTCTTGCAACTAATGCTTCATGTTCGCTCATTCCTAAAGGTGATGTGAGTGTCGAAAGAGCTCAATAACCAGTCTGCCATCGCAGATATCGAATAAAGGCGAACCTTTCTTTGATGTTTTCTGACGAGGGAAAATATAAACATGTTCGATTGTTTGTTACTTCATCATCGCAAAGTTTGTCCAATATATTGGACGATTGTACTGAAAGGGTTAATAACTGGAACGTGTCCAATATATGCGCATCAAAAAAAATTAAATAGTTCAATTGTTATAAACTTAAAAAGCGACGGGTTTGTTCGTTTTGGCGTTTTGCTTCTCTAAAAAATGGTGCCCTTTTTTCCTCAGCCCCTCACAGCTTTACGTGTTCCCTTCAACGTGCAAAAGTCCAATACTTTCTACTAATATAGCCATTTTGCAGGACGAAAAGTAACCCATTGCAAATGTTACATTGGAAAGCAAAATTTTTTAATAGAAAAGAAAACGCCAAAAGTTTGTATATGATCTAGGGATGTTGATTTTTCGGCTTTTTCCGATCCCGGGAATTTCGGGATGGCGTTGTCACAATCCCGGGATCCCGGGATTAGTCCCGGAATTTAGATATTATTACTTATCAACAACTTGAATCGAAAAAATTGCTTCTATATTGCCTGAGAAGCTCTCCTTCCATGAAATAAATAATAAATAAATGGGTTTGAAACCTACTTTTTAATTTAAAGTGGCGTTTTATTTATTTATTCAATGCAATGTAGAATAAAAATATGGGTAACCAATGCAATAGGAAATTTCTTTAGAATTTAAAAATTAAAATTTTTTGGATTCACAAGAACGAATAGGTAATTTTTAAGCTGACAAAGCTAGAAGAACGAAATTCGAGGATGTTATTGAGTTTATATAAGCCCTTAATATATACTTTTTTCAAAAACAAATATTGCAATTTAGAAAATTTCAAAATGACATTTTCAATATTTACCAGCCCTTCTGCACCAGAAACTTGAATCTGTTTAAATTCTACAGGATTTTCTCATTAATTTTATACCCATACTTTGTCCCTAAGCACATTTCTCTGAACCTTTTAAATCATTTTTGAATTACTGACGTGAGAGTGAAAAAACTAAAAACGCAATTTTACTATATTTGGCCCAGGGTTTCGCCAATATATTGATATTTGTTTAAAAAAAAAACATTTAAAAAAATGTCTAGACTATGTGCAAAGTTCAGGAAATTACATACAAGTTGTCACTGTAGTTTGAAGTTGGTAAAAAATTGCGTATTCCTCGAGGAGCCACGGCTTGAATTCTTTGTTTAAAATACATTCGTCAATAAAATTGCAATCGCATTTTTGACTTTTTCGTATTATTCACTCATTTTAACCGGGACATATACACATATTTTTTACATCTAGACTCAAGAATTTACCCATTCAAAGAGAAACAATTATAATAACTAGTATCGCCCAGTTGTCGAAATTCGACATCTTTTTTTCATACATTATTGAATTTTACCTGTCACCAAAACTAACTCCTTTATGCGAATTACTATTTTGGTCCACCAGCATAATTTATAGCGAATTTACAGAAAATCTTAAAATCGAATTATGAACGTTAATACCGGATTGAGTAATGCTAATTCTACCAAGTCTCCTCCAAATTTCTTTCTCGATTTTCATTTATAAAAAATACATATGCATATGTATTCGTATGTATAGATAAGATGTTCATCACTCACTAATATGTCAAACATATACCAATTCAGACCGTAAATAAGTTTTTTCGATTATATTTGTCTGAGATCCTCTTGGAGGATAAAAACTAAATTGCCACATCTACATAAACTCTTCCTTTTTTTTAATCAGAATCGTTATCGGTTGAGAAAGTATCTTGAAGGTTTACAACAAAAGGTAATATTTCCTTCTCTAACGGTGGTTTCGCACGGATTTTTGTCAAGACAGGGCCAAAGCCCAATATTTTTTCATCACACGACTGGGCTCCCAAGTTACACAAAATTTTATGTTACTAATATGTGTTTCAAAAGTGAAACAAATCCGATCATAAATATGATTTTTCAGGATAGCTCTTAATCCCTGCGCCACCTATCGGAAGACAAACGCACGGATCCTTCTAAAAACTTTTGCACAAAACAATTGAATGATTCTTGCGATTTTATATGTGTATAAATGTAGGTGTAACAAATTCCAATACCTTTCAATAAGCGGTTCCAGAGATAAGCGATGAGAATTTCAGTTTGTATGAGCGCTGCCGCGCCCCCTTTTCCATTATATACCACTTTTCGCCATAAACATGTTATTGAAAAAACAAATTTCCGGAGATAAGCGATATGAGAATTTCAGTTTTATGGGCGGTGCCACGACCCCCTTTCCAAAATCTACCACAGTTTTAAGCCGACCCCGAACGGCGATTGTATGTTTATGAGAAGCTGCTTTCATGGCGGAAATACACTCGGAGGTTTGCCATTGTGTGCCCAGGGGCGACCTCTGTTAAGAAAAAACCTTTTTTCTAAATTTTTTGCGATGTTGCTTTGATCAGGGCTTGAACCCAGGCCCGGCGGAGTGGGAGCGCGCACTGCTTACCACAACACCACAGCGGCCGCCAAACAAAAGGAAACAATTAACTTTTTACAATTATCAGCTGATTCAACGGCGTTGCCACAAATTGTTAGCAAACAGCTGCAGTGGCGGATCCAGGGGAGGGAATTTGGGGAAATTCTCCTCCCCCCGTGAAATATCATTGCCAGAATATATAATAAATGGATACTTTTGAAAATTTTAATTCATGGAAAAAGTGTGTCAAATTTCACTTGAGTTTGAAATTTTAGCTGTGTGCTAAGCTTGAAGTATCATGTTATTTGGGTAGGCCTTCATCTAGAAGCGTTAAATTTTGAAAGACGCGGGACTCAGTGGATAAATGTTGGAAATACATTAAGCTCCATCTGTGAACTAATCAATTCGTACATTCCCCACAGTTTATCCGCAAAGTTTCCCCAGATATGGGAAAACTTACAGCTGATTGAAAAACACTGTAGATTGCCATTTTGTGATTTGTTTTGTACTATGGATCTTATTATTGAGAAACAAGTCCTGTAAATAAAAGACGCTGCAGTCTGCGATGGTAAGTATCTATTCCATATTCATGAATTTATGATAGTTTTTCGTATAAACTAAATTTTTCGAATATTCGTTGATATCTCATTGTGTGACCTTTGGCAATCGACTAAAATAATACTAAATTGCAATTTATTGATACTTCCCATTTATGTTAAGAAGGAAGTTAAACAAACAGTTTTAAGAGATTGAGTCATAAGTAAAAAAGTAAGTTTTCCGTTTTTCAAAGTTAGCCTCTGAAATCGAGATATGGGCTATTGTATGTAAATAACTAAAAAAGTAAAAATATTTTTATTTAGGCGCGGTCCGCCTTGTGCTCTTATTTAAACGGTATATAACTTTTTCTGTGAAAACCTTTATTACAGGTGCCACAAATTAAAAAAAAAATCAGTTCAAAATTTTTTAAAATGTAAGGTTTTTAATTATGCGAAGACCTCACCTTTGACCCCCTATAGCAGGCTTTTCCAAAGTGGGTGCCGCGGAACCCTGGGGCTAGAGTATACTAGTGGTGCGGGCTAATTCTTTATACTTTCCATACTCAACGCAAGCTGTTTGATCACACTTTAACATGGCGCTCAGAAAATCTAAAGATTTTGATTTTTATTAAAATTACCTTCAGCTGCTCGTCAATCCCCATACACAACACAAATGGCTTGGAGTAAAGGGATATTTCGCTCACAGCCTGATTATGGCAACTTAACTTCACTTAGCGGAACGTAGAACCTAGAGAATCAAAATGAAACAGATTTCGACGTGGCATTAAGTTACGTTAAGTTTCGGCTGTTCAATTATAAGTAACACCCAAGTAACAGAAGAGAGTAAGTTACGTTAAGTTGCCATAATCAGACCGTTAGTTTGTTAAGCCGCTTGTGTAGTGTATTTTGCTCTTAAGCGTAGTTCCCCAGTACGTTTTTTCAACGAAAAATTTAATCAGAAAATTTTCATAAAAATAACCGAAAACATACCCTTTTCACAACCATTTTCGGTACTTTTGTAGACCTAAGCGCAACGGCTTCGCATACGTGTATATGTTATTTATTCTTTGGAACTTCACAATCACACTGCGAAAGAGCGAATCAACACGATTTTAGAGGCAGTCGAGAACGATCTTATAAAAAGTTTGAAAATTTGTGAATTTTTTAGTTTCCAACTTGACGAAATTACCGACGTAGTGGGACTTAATGTTCTTCTCGTGTTAGTGAGGTACCCACTCGCAATGCAAATCGAAGATGAGCAAAGTACTTGAGACGCACACCACTAGCAACGAAATTTTTAAAGCTATCGACAAATTTGTACAGAAAAATGGTGTGTGGATATTTACAGTAGTTGAAAAAATGAAAGGAGCGATGTCTAGGATTTCTGCCTCTTGCTTCATAACATAACGCCACGAGAAGTCATTGTATGATACGTCGGTATTCCCTGGCGACTAAGAAGATGCCGCCACTAGATTTAAAACCCGTATTGGATGACGGTGCGAAGATAACAGAGGCCTGCGAAATTAAAATACATCTTTGGTTTTTTCAAGCACGTCGAGATTTTTTTATTGGTGAAACGTATATTTTAGAATTTCTAGCAATATGCATGAACCCCTTTAAATAAACCAAGTAAATCAGAAAATGTATGTATGTAACTTCGAAGTTAACGCTAAGAAAATTGATGACAGCCGATTTCACCAGCAATTTATTTTCTGTCCATTTTCATTTAAGATTCAAAAAATTTAAATAATTTTTCACTTAAATTGCTTTCGTGAAATCGGCTGTAAAAGTTGTTTTCTTAGCGTTAACGCGCATTATCAGCGTTAACTTGGAAGGTTTAGAAAAATCGAAGATTTTCCCAACATTGACTCTGAGGATGTCTACAGCTGGATAACAAACCCGTTTTCATGTGACCCGAAAAGTAAACCTGCTGAGATGACAAATTAAACTTTTGAAANAAAACCATTGTCGAATATTTTCCCAACATTGACTCTGAGGATGTCTACAGCTGGATAACAAACCCGTTTTCATGTGACCCGAAAAGTAAACCTGCTGAGATGACAAATTAAACTTTTGAAAACTTTCTGCACATCAGTGAAGACAGCACTTTGAATATTAAATAAATTGCATTGCATTAAAACTACTAGTGACTTTCCTTTGATAAAAACAATTTGACACTATTATGCCTTTTAGACTTTTCCAAAGCTTTTGACTCGGTTAGCCATGACCTACTTTGCTCTAAACTTAGGAATTACTTTGGGTTTAGTGAACTTGCTGTCCGATTAATGACAAGCTACTTATCCGGAAGAGCTCAGAGAGTAAAAATTGGTTATGGAGTATCCGAACTTAGACCGCTAACAACGGGTGTACCCCAAGGCTCTATTATGGGACCATTACTATTTAGCATGTTCATTAATGACATATTTAATACTTGTCAACATGCAAAAATGCATGCTTATGCGGATGACATTCAAATTTATTTGTCAGGGGCTCATGACGATGTGGTTAATTTGGTCGCGGATTTCAATAGTGATTTGTCGTCTATATCTTCATGGTCTGTGAGAAACGGTCTATGTCTTAATAGTGAAAAATCATTTGTTTTACCAGTATGTAAAAGAAATATTAATTGTAATGTGATGCCTTCTCTGTACATTGGTGATAAGTCCCTTAAGTTTGTGTCAAAAGTAACTAACCTAGGTTTTGTTATAAACACTAGTGTAACCTGCTTTGATCATATTAATTCCGTTGTCGGCAAAGTATATTATACTCTGCGGAATTTAAGAATGTCTGCTACTTTTACACCGGTGTGCATTAGGCGTAAACTCGCCATTCAATTAATATTGCCTATAATATGTTACTCGGAATTAATCTACAGTAAGCTGGACTCACAATCTGCTCATAAAATTGATGTGGTATTCAATCACGTTACGCGGTATGTTTTTGGGTTGGCGAAATACGATCATATATCTGAATGGAAATCACTGCTCCTGGGATGCGGTATTTTTGAATACTTGAAGGCTAGAAATTGCATTTTTCTATTTCGCCTTATGATGGATAAGGAGCCTAGCTATCTGTTTGAAAAATTGTCTTTCCCGAAATCTGCGCGCCTAACGGAATTGATCGTGCCCAACTATAATTATCTAACATCTGCAAGACTATTTTTTGTTAATGCTATTCGCACCTGGAACTCGATTCCATCTCATATTCGTAATAGTTTGAACATAAGCAACTTTAAGAGTGTTTTGTATTCTAATTTTCGTTAAAATGCTATTTCATATCCAAAGTTATACCCTTTCCTCTGAGGCTCGCTATCTAGTCAGGTATAGGGTAATCAATACATTATTCTTATGTTTTTCCTTATGCTCCACCTGTGATTCTCTATAGAGTTTTGTAAGTTTTTGTTGTTCCTGTTTTTGACTTATATATTACTTAATTTTAAACATTAACATATTGTAATTCTTTATTATAAGTTACAGTTGTACTATAAAAGATCATTGGGACCTTATTGTGCTAATGTTATATTTTATAATAAATGAAATGACTTTTACTTTTACATTTCCATGTGAGAGTGCATTTTCAACAAATGCTTACATAAACAAGTAAATAATGAAATCATCATAACAATTTCAGTCCTCACATTAAAGCTCAATGAGCATAAAGTTTGCATAGTGTTTTCTTGTTTTCGTAGACATTTGAATAGTAGGGGTGCCGCGACATTTTATTTAGCACAACAAGGGTGCCGCGGTGAAAAAAGTTTTGGAACCCCCGCCTCATAGCATCTGTAATATAAGTTTGCACAAAAAATAAAGTTATATACCGTGTAAATAAGAGCAAAAGGCGTACCACGACTATGTTTTTACTTTTTTAGTAGTTTACATACAGTAATTAAAAATAATTTTTTACCAAACGTCCAATTTCGAACTTCGAAGGCCCATAGCTCGATTTTGGAGGCTAACTTCGAAAAACGGAGAAATCACGTTTTAATAACGACTCAATCGCTTAAAAAAAAATTGGTTTGGTCCAATACCCAGCCGAGTGCTGTACAGTGTAATTTTTAGGAAAACTTAAAGAAAATACATACTGATAGTTTCTTTGCTTCGTTCTGTTTCATGAGTTTTTGGTAATCTTTGCTTGGCCCCTGATCCCTTTATTAAAAATAAAGCAGTGCAATAACTGCGTTGAGCGTGTGGCGAGAGAATTGAAAAATTATCTTTTTATCACTAAGGCAAAAATACGTCTTTTGGAACGAGTACCAGTTTTAAAACGATAATATACACTTTATAAAAAAATTCGTTTCAATTTCGTTATCTTTCTGACAAATTATATTTGTATCATATAATTATAACACACTGAAAAATGTCTATCATTTCTTCGAATTCACTGAATTTTCCAAATTTTCAAATTACTTAATTTTCAATGTTTACTTTTTTGTTGTATTTTCGAGTTTGTACTATTTTACATAGTTGAAAGTCACAGCAAGTTTGAATATTTTCGCAGGTTTAGAAAATAACAAAAATTCCAAAATTTTGAATTTTATGAAATTAATAAATTTCTTGAGATTTCTTATTTTTAGGATAATTTGCAAAATTTTAAAAACTATCGAAATCTTGAAGATTCTAGAAAGTTTGGTAAAATGAGAATATTTTGAAATGTACAGATTTATTGAGATTTTAAAATTTTTTCTATTTTCCAAAATTTTAAGAATTTTATTTATTCTGAGATTCATCCTGAAATGTAAAGATGTGCAACATCACAAATTGTCAAAAAATTATGTTCATGGTACTTGTGTATAAAACCTAGAAATTTCTAAGAATTCTAAAATATTTAACATTTTTGAAAAATTCCAAAAATTTTCCACTTTTCTGAACATTTATTTTGTGCTTTGTCTACTTCAGTACATACTATTTTAGTATGTTATAAACGATATATGTTGAAAAAATATTTACCCCTGCTAGGTCCGCCTCTGACAGCTGTATGCACGGCTTAATCGCATTGCGCAGTTTGTTTATTGTATTTAGTTATGAATGAAACAGTCTGCAGGAAATCGCAGTAGAAAACAAAATACGGCGTATAGTGACAATCAGTAAATAGAATTTGAAAAATATACATATGTACATACATATTTTAAGAGTTCTATATATTTTTTTAATTTTTTCTTGCGAAACCCCGGGTTACTTTGCGTCGCGGCATGTGTCATACCGGGACCGGGACATAGCTCCGGGACAGTCCCGCAGAAAACGGGACGGTTGGCAACCGTGCTCACAGGGTAAAGAGTGGGAGTACTTTCTCTTTGGTAAATTTATTGGGAGGATAATAAAGAACTGGTTTTCACGCGATAGGGCTAAATATCACACCGAATTGTCACTGTTTACAGAACAATGAGGAAGAAGCAAAACTTTATCTTAAGGTGCCTAGATTTTGTGAAGCTACAAACAATATTTACATAAGTACAAAATAAATTGTTCCTTACAAGAATGCATAATTTTTATCTAACACATTGACACTGTTATGAAGTTATAAAAACGACCAAAAGCATTTGATTTGTTAACCTAGCTACTTTTCTTAGCCATCTAGCTCACTTAGCCTTTTCTCTGAAGAAGTTAGCCAGTTTTACGAAAGCAATTTAAGTGAAAAATGGTTTTTCTATTTGAATTCAATATGGCAACTGACGGAAAAAATAAATCATTTTTTTTTCACTTAAAATGCTTTCGTGAAAACGTCAGTAAGTCTAAAGGTCAAAATACAATACCCCAATGGCAGAGGCAGTGACAGTTTTTGAAATCAGCTGTTACTGCTAATATTGGCAATCACTGCCGCAGCAAAAAATACGGCGTTGTCAGTGACTGCTTTTTTTGCCATTCCCTTTTGTTTGTTTACATTTTTGTTGTTGCCTTTTAGGCTTCAGCGCCATCAACAGAAGTTAGCTGCGTTTCATTTTTGTCAAATTCAACATGCGAAGTTTGCTGCGATGAAGGCTGTGGCAGTGAATTTAGAATTTGGGCTAAACTGAGCCAGTACTGCTAGCTGCTACTGCTGTATTGTGAGTCGCTTCATTGGACGCCACACTTTCAAAAAAACAGCTGATTTCGAAAAATTGCCGCTGCCACTGCCACTGCGTTATTGTATTTTGGGCTTAACTGAACATAATAGGTGTGTACTCGTATTGAGCGGACAAAATTATCCAGCAGCAAAAATTCTGAGAATTTAGCAGCATTCGCTCTCAAAGAGACGAAATATCCAGCAGTACGAGAACGCAAAATTTCCAAAAACTTTCAACCTTCGAAACAGCTGATCACTTCCACAGTTGTCACTGGTGATTCATTTGGCAATTTATTTTCCTTTTGGTATATTTTCCCCCGATTTGGCATTTTATACAATTGATGAGTTTTGGATAAGAAAAACCTTTTTAAAATACAAATTAATTATATCGGAATGAATAAGTTATTTTTCTCATAATTATTTGTGATATCACATGGTGAAGCATTCAAAAACAAGAGTACCTCCTCAAAACACCCATCATTGATCCAAAAAAAAT
>NW_016160691.1:13841-22458 GCF_001687245.7 Rhagoletis zephyria | reverse complement strand
CAGTGTTGCCGTTTTAGCCCTTTGGTGGCTAGATTTAGCTACCACATACTTTTTTTGGCCACATAAATTTAAAATTGCCCTTAGCCCTTTTTTTAGCCCTTTCGAGAATTTATTCATGCTTGGCATGAAAAAGTTGTATATTTGCTTAATTTAAACTAAGAAAGATATATATACACAAGGCGAAGGGACCTACAGTTTTACGCCGACTCCGAACGGCGATTGTATTTTTATGAGAAGCTGTTTTTCATGGCAGAAATACAATCGGAGGTTTGCCATTGCCTGCCGACGGACGACCGCTGTTAAGAAAAAACCTTTTTTTCTATATTTTTGCGATGTTGCTTTGACCAGGGTTTGAACCCGCTTACCACTACACCACAGCGGCCGACAAGAAAGATATATATACACATATGTATTGTATGTTCCTCACGTTTTTATATATACATACTGTAAAAATGTTAGGGCGGTTAACATATCTATTAACGATTTAACTATAGTTCAAAATAGATAAGTTTACGGCCCTTAATAAGCTTAATTTGTTAAATTGCCCATCAAGTCGATGTATGTTCTTATGGTGTTATTGTACCAGCTTCTGAAGTAAAAAGTATTTTGGTGGAAATTTCTTGCACTATATGAGTCAAAGCCGAGTTTGTGGAAGATCAAGTTCACGATATTCCAGTTGTGAATTACAAAAAAAAATGTTTAACAAAATGGTAGAAAAATTATGAAATTTCGGCTCCAATTATTTCGATCTTTCATCGACCTCGTTTGTGAGGAAAGAAATAATGTACCAACATGTTGGTAAGTTATATGCTTCGAGCCTGATGGAACAATAACTTGATGGAGCCAGCATGCTGTTGTCGTCTATTTCCGTTTTTATACAAAAAGGTTTTTGGTTGGATAAAATATTAGCTTTTTTTAAAGGAGTCATTGTTTTTCTATACCATTACTTATTAAAATGTTTGTGTGTATACTCATATATGTATATGTAAGTAAAAAATTTTAGCTACCATTTTTAGCCACAACGACTATTTTTAGCTCTTTTTTAGCCCTTTTTTTAAAGGAATTTGGCTACCACTAAAAAAGATTCGCGGAACACTGCTCCGTTCTATCTTTACCTTCTAAACCTTGATTAATTCCGTACGCACAGGCAAGGGGAGCAGTCATCCATGTTAAAGTGACCAATATCAAATCAAACAGATGTACTCATAGAAGTATATACACACAAACATATCGTCGCCCGTATGCCAGAAACATGAATGCGTTAAAATGGAAATTTTGGGAAATCAAGTTCCAAAGTTTTTTTTTACGAGACTTAACTCTACATTTATGCAATTGAAATTGTAAAATATATGGTTCGGTGTANTTACGGCCCTTAATAAGCTTAATTTGTTAAATTGCCCATCAAGTCGATTGACCGTGTATGTTCTTATGGTGTGATTGTACCAGCTGCTGAAGTAAAAAGTATTTTGGTGGAAATTTCTTGCACTATATGAGTCAAAGCCGAGTTTGTGGAAGATCAAGTTCACGATATTCCAGTTGTGAATTAACAAAAAAAAATGTTTAACAAAATGGTAGAAAAATTATGAAATTTCGGCTCCAATTATTTCGATCTTTCATCGACCTCGTTTGTGAGGAAAGAAATAATGTACCAACATGTTGGTAAGTTATATGCTTCGAGCCTGATGGAACAATAACTTGATGGAGCCAGCATGCTGTTGTCGTCTATTTCCGTTTTTATACAAAAAGGTTTTTGGTTGGATAAAATATTAGCTTTTTTTAAAGGAGTCATTGTTTTTCTATACCATTACTTATTGAAATGTTTGTGTGTATACTCATATATGTATATGTAAGTAAAAAATTTTAGCTACCATTTTTAGCCACAACGACTATTTTTAGCTCTTTTTTAGCCCTTTTTTTAAAGGAATTTGGCTACCACTAAAAAAGATTCGCGGAACACTGCTCCGTTCTATCTTTACCTTCTAAACCTTGATTAATTCCGTACGCACAGGCAAGGGGAGCAGTCATCCATGTTAAAGTGACCAATATCAAATCAAACAGATGTACTCATAGAAGTATATACACACAAACATATCGTCGCCCGTATGCCAGAAACATGAATGCGTTAAAATGGAAATTTTGGGAAATCAAGTTCCAAAGTTTTTTTTTACGAGACTTAACTCTACATTTATGCAATTGAAATTGTAAAATATATGGTTCGGTGTACACATGGTATTCTGGGTTTTGGTATAACATAGAACATCCAAAGGTTAATCAAGTTAACCGAATACCTCAAAACTGATAAATTTGCACATTCATCCTTCTGGCGTAAGGGCGACGATATGTTCATATGTTTGCACACATGCATAGGGCTAAATGCACAATATGTCAGCTCGCATTTCAAAGGATTAATCTCAGTATATTCAATCCGATATTAATCCAAGTGAAATAATTGGAAGCCTTAGTCTTATGGTGGATTTGGAAAATGGCAGATGGTTTGTAAGATTGCCGGCGAGAATGAAAATCATGGAGTGAATAAATATTATGTGTGCATGAAAAAAGCTAGATAAATTTTAATACTACCGGTAATTTTTACTATTCAGAGATGCAATAACGAGACATGCATAGTATATAGGGTTGCCAGATTTTGTATGCGCGAAATCAGTACGCTAGACTTTTTCATGCTAAAAAAGTCAGTACTTTTCAGTACACTTTTATTCAAAGCAAAATTATGAATCTAAGTAACAGAAAATACTTTAAAACGCCAGAATACTTCTATTTAACAATATTTTTGTATATAAATAAAATATAGTACATAAAAAATAAAAGTGTTGTTCATTTTAACATGAGTGTACACATCATAACAACAGAAGCCAATCAATTATTTTATATTTATGACATTTTTGAATAGCAATAATGAGATCATTCCCATTTTCAGTGTTTAAATAGTCAAAGAATTCTACACTTTTCATTTTAAAATTACTTTTAATTTGAAGTTCACTTTAAAAAAATTTTAATTAGAAGCCGTTTTCTCTCTTTGCACCAGGAAACAAACCTTGTACTTAAGATCCTATCAATTGCTTCGTTTGAGTGGTTTTGAAAAAAAAAAACAAAATTAAATACTTTTTCAAACTGCGAAAAAGTACCTCTTTTTAAGGACTTCGTCTATATTTGCTCATGGCTTAAATAATTTTTTCACCTATGGGCTATGTTTCTACGGGCTGATTTTCTCCAACTCAACTCAACTTAGTTTAGCTATTTTTTGGACTTAAGTCAAAAGTTACTACGTTAAGTTGAGTTGGAGAAACCAGCCCTATATCTTGTATGTAAAACTCTTACAATGTTAGTAAATTTAGAATATTAAAATTTGTTGTTATTAAACTGAAAGTTAATGAGATGACTAACAACACTCGACAAAAGAATGCCAACCTTCTTTCAAAAAATTTAAGCTCCATTTCCATTCCATTAATTCCTTGGGCATATCAAATATTATCGGAAACATGCCAACTATAATTAAATTATTTTCTTCTTACTTTTTACAGTACAGTTTAAGAAAGTTCCAACGTTATGTGAAAACCAAAGGAAAATCCTAAAGTATTTTGTTCGAATTGAAAATTCAGTACAATCAGTACAAATATTGAAAAATCAGGACATTAGCGTACTGATTGAATAAATGAATAAAATCAGTACAAAAGTTGAAAATCATACTTATGTAATATCGTCTGGCAACCGTAATAGTATACTATAAATCTCAGTATCCAACCGTACATTTCCCCTGACTAAAATGGGGATTCTGCTTGTTTTACCTAAAAATGTATTTTCACTTAAGTATTTAATGGCAAATGTCATTGTATTTTACGTAGTGAAAACAAGCCTTAACATTGTTTCCCTGCTTTCCAAGTTTACACAGTTAGACTATGTTCAAACAGGCCAATAAGCTGAGGCAATTAAGCTTTAAATTGCGGAATTGAGTTTGGTGTTCACACACACGTCAGCTGCGCAATTAGCGATACGAAATCAGCTGCTGGATTACCTACAGTGATGGAAAAGTTGGTACAATCGTACCTTTATTTAGTTTGAAAGTACATTCGGTACAAACACACAATTTAGAAGTGGCTGCCGCCCTAGCGGCACACTTAGGCCATAGATAGAAGGCCCATTGTGTTACCGACAGTTGGCACCATTCAATTATCCTCCCCATTGAACCACTTCGTGTCGCTGATGAATCTCATCAGGCACTTCGCATCGGTATTTGAAACCTCCCTAAGGTCGCGGAATGTTGAACCCAGATGACGCAGCCTGCTTCTGCACATTGCAGGGCATTTACACAAGAGATGCAAGACTGTCTCCTCCTCTTCGTCGTCCTTGCAGCTTCTGCAACATCTACGAAAGGGCACCCCGAGCCTTTCTGCATGTTTACCTATTAAGCAGTGCCCGGTTAGGGCCCCAACGACGTTAGATATGTCCTCTCTTCTAAGAGAGTAAACCCTTCGTGTCCGCCTCCGGTCCCATTTAGGCCAAGTCTGCCTGGAAACTCGACAAGTCGTACTTTGACTCCATCTTTCTTCAACTTGTTTGTAAACAAATTCACTAATTAGCAGTTTGCAAGTGGCAAAAGGCATACCAATGCGTTGTTTACCAGGAAGAATCTGCCCGGTCGTGCCTTGCCTTGCAAGTTCATCTGCCATGCAGTTTCCCTCAATGTCCCTATGACCAAGTGAGGTGAAGTGTGTTCTGCTTGGCTATCTCCTGTAGAGATAGGTGGCAGTGCAGCGGAATCTTTGAGTGAAACGTGAAGGAGCTCAGAGCTTTGATCGCAGCCTGGCTATCACTAAAATGAAGAGTCCCTTCCCATCATTTCGGTTCCAAGCTTCTCAGCAGCTTCCATGATGGCTGAAACTTCAGCTTGGAATACGCTGCAGTAGTCCGGTAAAAGAGATTTTTAGAGGAGGGTTTCGTGAGAAAACGCCGCCTCCTACCTTGCCGTCGAGTTTTGAACCATCTGTATAGATGTTAATGCATCGGATAGAGTGTTGAAATCTCTTTCCACTCCTCCCTGCTTGGAATTCTGGTGCTGAAGTTGCTTTCCGGAATCGCTGTCGAAGCACAGCGGTCTGTGCTGTTCGGAATGAAGCAGAATTCATTTAATATACAAGAGTGTCCCTGGGCTACAGGTTGCCATTGGGATGCCTCTCTTAAGCGAAGAGCAGCGAGCGCTGTCATCTGCTTTCCTACCAAATCCAGTGGCAGAAGATCCAAAATAGCGTTCAGAGCATCGCTTGGCGTGGTTCTGAGCGCTCCGCTTATGGTAAGAAGCCTGAGATTGACCTCTTTATCTAACGCAGGCCACCACACGATCACTCCATACAGGAGTATTGGTCTGACGACTGCTATAAATAACTGCTATAAATATCCATCGACAGATCCGGGGACTGAGGCCCCATCTCTTGCCTATGGCCCTTTTACAAGTATAGAGGGCAACGGAAGCCTTTTCATAACGCTGAATCATATTATCCCTCCAGCATAGCTTCTTATCTAAGATAACGCCAAGAAATTTGGCTTTTGTAGAGAGACTTAACCGGAGCCGTTTAGCTCCGGTGGAGTGACGGAAGGCATTTTATACCTTCTCGTGAAGAGGACGACTCCGCTTTGCTTGAGCTGACGCTCAGGCCACAGCGGGTAGACCACTTGGATACATCCCAAAGCGTTCGCTGCATCAGCATCCTCCCCCCCAATCCGTTCCACACAAGAGCGTGTTGACGGTCAGGTTCCACAGAAGTGGAGAAAGAACACCTCCCTCCGACGGCTATTCATTCGACCAACCTTCTACAGTTTTTTGTTTGTATTTTTTTGTACAAATCCTAAGAAAAAATACACCTGAAAAAGACCTGCGTGCCAAATGAACTTTTCTCTCAAAGTTTACACTGCTGGCAAATGTAAATAAGGATTAAAATTTCAAAACTAATTAATACAACTAAAGTAAAATCTGTGGAAAATTAACAATAAAATACTTTTTCGCAAAATCTATAAAGGACCCTTTTATTTCTCAAAAAAAAACGGGGTACAGTTATTCGTCGCCACGCTGTATTTGTGTAGCATTTTTATAGTAATATTTAAAATATTTAGGACTAATTTCCCAGTTCCTAAATGTAAAAATCTTTCGATTAAGCTACTGGGCCACTCCACCGTCACGGGTTGGACATTTGTACAGAAAAAATTTTCTTTCTTGCTTAAATTTAAGTATAAAGTACTCAACAATTATACATTTTGATAAAGCTACACCTAATTGACTATTATATGAGTTATTACAAAATAAAAAAAAATTCCAACAAAAAACATAATTTTACGCCGAATATATTTTTTATTTTTATTTTTATTTTTTTTTTTTACTCAATGGGACCGCCATTTCAAAATATCTCGGCTCTGGCGCCACATGGCCTCTACAAAAGTAAACACTTATTAAAGTTCAATATTTATTAGAAAACGAGACCAATATTCAGGTTTAATGGGTATCCGATATTTTTACAGCGATAATTTAAATGAGTACTTTATCAATATTTGGTTCGATATCGTGTCCCTCCTCCAAAACATGCATCTAATATTATGACCTGACGAATCGCACAAAATTCTATGTACATTTAAAAAAAGATAATAGGAAAATACCAAATAAATGATAAATAACTTCACCTGAATATTCCATGGCACTTAAACGCTTGCTTTAATGGGTCTGTCCTTTATTTCTAATTTTTCAGAAAAATTAATATATGTATGTACTTTAAGTAAAATTCATTGCTCTCAAAAGCACAGGGAAAGTTTTTCCAGTTCCACTGTAAAAGAACAATAAACCTCCGCTGTCTTCGCCGTGTAGTATGAATTATGATTAAGGCATTTTGGAGCAAAACATGGCGAAGTCCTAATAAGGATTTGGTTTCATTTTTCGGAATCGGTAAAAATTAACGATAAAAAATATAATTAACTGGTAAATATTTGATTTAAATTGCGATATGGGTAAGATACTTGTATCACACTACTTGTATGTACGTATTCCGAAATCATTTGAAAAAATGTCCCTTATTTTACGTTGGTTAATATGGTAGTCATTCCATATAGCAGAGAAAAAACGAATATATCAGCCTAAGTTTTATTGAAAACGAAAGCGTATACATGGTTCATATTTTAAACCACAAAAACATCTTTCTTGAAAATTAAGTGTTTTGGCTAAAATTCATCTTTGAGTGCACAAAGGTAAATTAGAGATATTTTCAGTGTCCTACCAGTCACATTAATTTAAATTCTAGTTATATAGAACTAAGAAATCGTTTGGTGCCAGCACCTCTTTCGGCAAGAGCCCTATTTCAGAAAAAAAAATTTGGAACACTCTAATTACATACATTGATATACATAACGTCGTTTAAAGTACAAGCTCTTGGCTCAATCCTTATCAATTCATCCTGAAATATACTAGCCAGAAATGCGATAGCTTTGTAAAAAATAGATGCATTTTGAAATCTGAGTGTTTTCACTCTCTAGATACGCGGTTTAGCATTTTATTGATACACGGTATGTATAATATGCATCTACACTTATGTGTGCCCAGTCCAGCATATAGTATGTACTTGTATTTAGATAAGTGAATACATATTTCCTTTTTTTCTCTATTTGTACGTGCTACATAAGTAATGTATTTCTGTCTGCAATCACGTGCATGACTGGTCTAAATGTGGCTTATTGATGAGGAAGGCGGTGTGAAAAAAGAATTTATAAGTAAAGGAACATTGATTGAATCTGTATAAGGACATGGAATTCAAAGTGCTCGCAATGTACGAGTAAATGAACAGAGTAGAAATAATCCAACATAAGTAGTAGCATGTTAATTCTGTTTGAGAATCGGAAAAAATAATAGGTAAATGAAAGGAATTTTTAATAAATGATTAAATTAGCTCAAGCATGTACTTGTACGTAAATACCTCCATATGTACGTAAATAGATACATATGTACATATCTACATACATACATATGTACACAGATACGTACTAGGGATGTTAAATATTTAGCTTTTTAAGATCCCGGGATTTTCGGGATGTCGTTATCACAATCCCGGGGCTAGTCTCGGGATTTAGATATTCATTACTTCTCAACAACGTAAATCGAAAAAATTCCTTCTATATTGTTTGAGAAGCTCTCCTGCGAGAAAATAAATCTATACATAGTATAAAGGAAAGTCGAGATTCTTTGTATGCGGTAATCTCGAAAACTACTGAACGGATTTTGACGAGATTTTCTCTAATATACTCCTTTTTTATTTAGAATTATGATAGGGTTGCCACCTGTCTAAACAACTATAAGATCCGCACCGTTCGTTGGATTTCAAAAACTGAGGTGTCAAATGAAAGCGATTGGTCTTTAGAAAATCAGTAATGTCTTATTTTTTGAATAGGGTTGCCACCTTTTAAGAAAATTACTATATTCAATCCTAATAAGCGTAGGCGTCAGTTCTGCACCGTCACTGTCAAATAAAAAGACTTAGACTCTAGATGTGTAATAATATATTATTTTTCTGAGTAGGGTTGTCACCTGTTTAAAAACTATAAGATCTTAACCGTTCGTTGGATAAAAAAA
>NW_016160691.1:10352-13824 GCF_001687245.7 Rhagoletis zephyria | reverse complement strand
TGAAAGCGATTGGTCTTTAGAAAATCAGTAATGTCTTATTTTTTGAATAGGGTTGCCACCTTTTAAGAAAATTACTATATTCAATCCTAATAAGCGTAGGCGTCAGTTCTGCACCGTCACTGTCAAATAAAAAGACTTAGACTCTAGATGTGTAATAATATATTATTTTTCTGAGTAGGGTTGCCACCTGTTTAAAAACTATAAGATCTTAACCGTTCGTTGGATAAAAAAATTTGATACCAAATGAAAGTGCATGGCCTTCGCATGCACAAAAACTTTATTTTTTTTGAGTAGGGTTGCCACCTATTAAAAATTACTATCTTCTATACATAGTATAAACTTTATTCATAGAATATTCTGATAAAGCCGCTAGAGAAACCTAGTAAAGTTTTGCAAATTGTTTTACGAATAAAAAAACATTTTGCTAATTAAATTAATTAAATTAATTAACTGCGCATAATTGGAAATATTTACAAGTGGCATTGCGTGATTATTTAAAATATTTGAACATACAGCTTTATATACAAAAGACCATTAAACACAGCAACACAAATTTGGTGTGTTTTTGAGAAAATCGCGTTATTTTCAGTGTTTTGGTGCTTTTTTAAATAAAAAACTGATCACTAGCAATCATCCTTCATCGAGCGCTCTTTGCTGAGTTCGGACTGCAAAAATGGGAGTAAAAATCTAGTTTTCGTAGTAGATCTGCATTTCTTATCTTTGTAAAACACAGTTCATTTCTCCTCGTATCACTGTAANTTGAACATACAGCTTTATATACAAAAGACCATTAAACACAGCAACACAAATTTGGTGTGTTTTTGAGAAAATCGCGTTATTTTCAGTGTTTTGGTGCTTTTTTAAATAAAAAACTGATCACTAGCAATCATCTTTCATCGAGCGCTCTTTGCTGAGTTCGGACTGCAAAAATGGGAGTAAAAATCTAGTTTTCGTAGTAGATCTGCATTTCTTATCTTTATAAAACACAGTTCATTTCTCCTCGTATCACTGTAATCTGGGACTAAATAAGAGGCTAAAGCTGCCTTACAAAGGTCGATTTCTGTAGACTGGAAAATCGACTAGCCAAAGCATTTACATTTTACGGTTGAGATGTCATTTACACGGGTCGATTTTGGTTGAACGACAAAAATCTACTAGAAAATCGACCCGGGTAAAGGCGCCTTAATCCAGCGAGCAATTATCATTAAAGTTAAAATGCCTCGGTTAAAATTAATAAAAAGTTATTTCATTCTTTCTTTACCGGGACAATTGTTACATCGGTGGGCAACGACGCAATTACAGAACTTTAGACAGAGCAATATTTTTCGATCGGGTTCAAATCAAGCGATTGTGAGGGCCTATTCACGAATTCAAGTGCGTTTGCAAAGGAGCTGTAGCTCACCAATGTAACAATCGTGTCGATAAAAAGGTAAAATATAACTTTTAATTTGCTATTAAAAACCCAACCGCCTTTCTATTTGAAGAGTAAATTTGTTGATGCAACAAAACGGAGCATTTTTAAATCATTTTCGAAATACTGACGTCAGAGTGAAAAACTAAAAACGCAATTTTACTATATGTACTATCGCACGCTGTTAAATGTATAATGAGCTAGACATTTATAAAAAATATTAACTATTAAATAAAAGAAGAAATATAGCCAATACTGGTCAAGAAAATGAATTTCTATTATTGCTATCTGAGTAAATTAAAACTTCCGAAAAATCCCGGAATTATTTGCCAAGAACCCCGGGATTTTCGGGACCTATAAAAGACCGGGGTCCGGGGATCCTGGGATTAACATTCCTAATACGTACATATGTGTGTGTATATTTGGACATTCGGATTCTAACAAGTAAAATTTGAAAAAAATAATTTTTTTTGAAAAAAGTACTTCCAGACATTATTTGTTTTAGTATTACTCGGAATACAACTACATATCGCACACGATCTTCAAAAGTTACACAACTGAAAATTTAGCATTTTCGAAATTATGCACTTAAAATTTACACAGAGCTTTTATTTACCTTTCGGCAAAGGCTGGAGCAAATTTTTGTTAAAATTTGTTGAAAAAAAACGTTATTTTATGTCTCCCTTCCCCATAGGATTAGCATGTGCTAAGAAATATTTTTTCGGATTTCTAACGAACGTGTAATTTTGAGTTGTGTCACCTTTTAAGACCGTGCGCGATATGTCGCAATAAACAGGTGAATCTTGAAACACATTGGAAACGACGGACCACATCTTCCTATTTGTTATCTTCATTATCTAAACGCTTTGTCGATAGCGACATGAATTTTTCGTACGACTGTGACATAAAAGCAGTGGTGACTGATTGTGGGTAATTTCCCTACTTGAGGGATATTTTGCAACAAAAATTATTAAAAGGGAAAAAGGGACATTTCAAATAAAAAAGGGATTATCGATGCATAATTGATCAAAATTCAAGCATATTCGACACTCTTACGTAATTAATCGTTCTGCAGATGTGATGTGGAGTAAAATTAATAACGGTTGCTTATGAATCAATAAAAGGCAAGTGCATTCGTAATACAGTGAAACCAACATTTTTGGGCACCGTGAATATTTTGATGTAATCTGAAGAAAATCTCTCTCTTAAGTACCTCCCAGCTATTTACCCAACCCGCCTAAGTACCTAAATTTTTCGAGCCCATTTTACTTATAATTTGCCCCGTTTAAGTGTTCCCGCAACACATTCGGCAAAAAAATTCTAAAAAATTAACGGTAATTTTTAGCCACTTGAAACTTGCACATTATTACACTAAAATTTAATGGGCTATAAACACTTATAAAATTCTTAAAAATTAATAAATAAGCATAAGTGACAAGCAACATCATTTTGAATTTGGTCCGAAATGATAGATATGTCTAACACTGTATATATGTATAATCAATGAATTTAAGGAATGAATTCTTGTAAAAATGACATATGTATGTAATATTGCTTTATCGATTTTTTTTTATAAAGTTTTTTTTTATGTGTTTATTTGTTTAGATAATGCACTCGCATCAAGGTACTTAAGCGGGTTCTTTTAAGTACCCAACCCGTCTAAGTACCTCAAAAAGCTGGAATTTTTCGTGATTTACTTAAGTGGGTTTTACTGTTTACGTAAATTTTACGCCGCATAAAAAGTCCCGTTACTTTCTACCGCTATACCCTATCACTATGTGTACTCGGCAGCAGTGTTCCCGTTGTGCGACTATAGTGTCAAATTGACACTTCTTGGAGATCGATGCCCCCTGACACCGACTTTTTAAAAATAAGCTTATTTTGAAACTTTTCTTAAAAATCAAGTGACTTTTGCCCCTTTTCTTTGACTAAAAATTATATATACACATTTTTTACAATTTTTTATAAAATATTACTTTTCAAAGGCGCTTAAAAATTACATCTCTGGCAAGATTTTGACTGATTTCAACATTTTTAGTATGCCAAATTTGTAGCTTAGCA
>NW_016160691.1:0-10342 GCF_001687245.7 Rhagoletis zephyria | reverse complement strand
CCCCCCCCCCCGTCCCAAGTTATTTGTGTTAAATTCATTTTAGTAGCTCCCGGTACAAACAAATAATCGGCGATAATTTATATACCAGCTTAAAAGGCTAAACCTTGTTGTAATAATTGTTATCTACTTATGTTGCTTTTGGGTTATATTGATGTAATTACTTTTTTAACTGCAATTTTGTTTTCATAATGAATGCAAAATTTACATATTGCGTATTTTTAATATATTCCTAATCAATAGGTTTTTATTTTAGGAGAAAAAAATATTTTTGGCAGAAAATTATCTCCACTAGCAATTTATTAATAATAATGGGTCATACTCATAGAAGAAATAAAGTCGAGTCTAATGTTAGGTGCAGCTTTTTTTGACAGATTTTCCATTGAAAATTATGTGAAAAGGCTATAACTAGCGTAAGCGACAATTAATATGCTTCAATAAGTTTCGAGAGGTAAAATTATGAAAGTCTTTATATATGTGGTATAAAAGATTTGAATTACTTCAAGACACTTTTTTCGGCTGCGACACTTTTTTTGCGACTTTCGAATTTTTTTCAGCGGTAACACTGCTCAGCAGTGCTTTTTTATTTTATTATTGCATAAACAAGTGAATAATAGGTTCATTCCTTATCTTTTTGGACTAAAATCTGAAAAGTGTCAAAATTCCAGAGCGTAAGCAAAATGCGCTCACTAAAAGAGAATAACAGGAAAAGTAAAGGAACGCAAAAAGCCAAATTTTTAGTCCAAAGAATGGCAACAACAAAGCTAACGTCCAATAAGAATGGAAATGTATGTTCAAAACATATTCACACAAGCACAAGCACAATAAACACTTACTATATCAATTACTTTTTGCCTCCTTCCAATTTCAATTCACTTTTTTTTACTTTTTAGATTATTCTCACTTTTTGCGTAGTCTTTAATTTCCGTTAATTTAAATTTAGTTGAGTTTGACACTTTTCAGGATTTTGCCAGAAAAAATTCTTCTGACTAAATCTGACTGACTACTTCGGACTGATGAGAGTCACTCTCACTGGGTGTTGTTCTCTCATTTTAGCTGTCATTTCCGGTAAGACGTTTTTGGACTAAATCTGACTACTTCGGACTTTTTCTGACTATTTCTGGGAGATAAGGAACGCTCCTAATAAATCGATTGTCAGTTCGCGGTTTGCTTTGATCGTTATTACAAAGCTACGCTGTCATTTTGGTCGGTAGATATATGTAAGTTATATCAGTTGCAATATTTGTGTGGGTTTTTTATATCTTGATATAAGCATTTGTAAGATAGCTTCGAAAACGTATTTTTGCCGGATTTAATCGCTTAAAAAATTTAGAAAATAGGATATTTTACATCGAAGTACATAATAATAAAAATTTTAACAGAAAAGAGCTCAATTTTTGCTTTTATATTAAAATATCAATGATGTTGCCGCCACGAAGCCAAAGTACCAAATTGCCGGCAATAGATGGCAAGATATAAGCTCTGATATACATATATTGCTCTTGAAGAGCAATGAGTGGTCTCCATTGGCTATTTATATTCTAACATACATATGTATCAAGATATAAACTTTATCCTGTGGAGACGGCCAGTTAGGAAGCTTCCCTTTGTGGTGAGCATCAAATTAAAATATGCACGGAATGTATGGAAAATGTCTCAAAGTTTCCAATAGTTTAGTTTAAGAAGCAAAAAACTTTATTTTTCATTCAATAAAAGCAATACAGCAGACAAATAATTTGTTATTAAACATTTATTTAAAATAACATACCTAAACGGTGTAGTACGTAAAATTTACGTATACTACGATTTACATAGGGTAAAACTGTCTTACGATTCTAGGGCTATAATAAACACTGAAGCTAATTTATGAGTTTAGTAGATGTTTCTAAGTTATTTTAGGACTTTAGTGTGCAATCTACCCACCTTTGAATTTCGAAAGAATATTATATCGTCGTTAAAGTACAAAACCGCGTATCGTCATTCGGCAAAACCGCGTAACTGACATTGGCTGCCAAAAATTGGATTTGCTCACACTAACTCTTGGCTCATTCCTTATCCATTCGTCCTGAAATATACTAGCCAGAAATGCGAGTGCTTTATAAAAAAGAAAACAATTTTGAGTGTTTTTACACTCTAGAAAACAATTTATGCAACCTCGCATATGCGGTTTTGCATTTTCTTGATACGCGGTTTTGTACTTTAACGACGATATGTATATATATGTTTGGAATTATTTAGTAATTTTTTGGGATACATTTATGAGATGTGGGTAATTTGTTCCCGATTTTCGTGGGTAATTTAGCAGAGAATGTCTGGCATCACTGCATAAAAGTAGAGGAAAGAACTTATCAAGGATGAAACTGACAGTTGAGTAGACTCTGTGTGTTTGCATAGAGAGCGTCAGATTGGCAACCCTTGCGTCGACGGACCCAACGAACGTTGGCCAACACTCAACTTTTGACGCACGTAAGTCCGTCACTGCTGACAGTTGTATAACTCCGCCTTTACACAAGACAAGACCAATGAGAATATGCACATAGTTTACACATTGTTTGAGTAAAGTAGGCATCCAGACAATAAACTGTCTTCGAAAAGCCAGAGACAGTGATGAAGACATCAAGAGAAGTGGGAATATATTAGTAAAAAAATATGAATGTTTTGCTATTGTATCTGAAAAATTTACTTGTGTAAACCCCAAGTACGTGGGCATAGGGAACACCTGATTTTTGTTTGCAGACACAACACCTTCATTGTGGCGTATCTCTACGGTACGTACGCCACTTCCTTCGCATACTTTTCCGTTATTGACGTACAAGTACCCATTCTGACGGGCCTATAAAAAAATTGAAATAGATCTAATCTGGAAACAACCACATTCGTGGTGTAGCACTGTCGCCACCAAAAAAATCTTATATATTATTTCTCTAAGGTGTTTTTTGTTAGTCTCCCTTTTTCTACTTTTCTGTGTAAGCAATTCCACTAATGAGGTGTCATTTGAAAAGTCAGAGGTCCCCTGAGTGGTTATTAGGTAATATTAATGGTCATAACACCTCTGAAGTAATTTAATTTAATTTGGTTTTTAATTTACCATAGTTAAGCCACACTAAAGGTATTTTGTACTGAAGCACCATTGTAACTGCAGCATCGCATACACCGTATACGACAGTGGTGGGCGCACACATAATTCAACAATTAAAGGTTCGATAAACTGACAGTTGTGTCTCTCGCATTAGCCGTGGCACCGTGTTGCTTATTTGCAAATTAAAAAAATTGTAGCTTATTTACGTGTGAAATAGAAGTATACGTTTTTGTGCAATATGTTTATTTTTATATTCAAATAAAGCACATTTAACCGATGAAATAAATTACACAATTCACGTATAATTCTTAATATGTATTTCGTTTGGAATGCCACCTTTCCTGCAAATACATTAGAATTCGCATAAAGAAATGCACTACTAATTGCCGATTTGCGTACTTTTATACTACCATTACATACAGCAATCATACCGCGTATTAACTTGACTCCATCAGATCCAACTGTACCCTTTCAAATAACAAGAAAACAGTTCCCTATTAAAGTAGCTTTTGCTATAACAATTAATAAAGCCCAGGGCCAGGCTCTTGACAAAGCCGGATTATACCTACCTAACCCTGTGTTTTCCCATGGACAGTTATGTGTAGCCTTTTCTAGAGTAAGACGATTCTCGGATATTATTGCTTCTGTTAAAGAAACATTTAATCAAAAAGTTAATTCTGAATATATTTTCACCTCAAATATTGTATGCAAAGATATATTGTAAGTAACACCATGTTTCCCTCAACTCATGACACTCATATGTATATCAGTCAGTTTGTAATATGTTTTTATGTACCTAATAAGTATAAGTTCTGATGTACTATAAATCTTATTCACGCTTTGTAATATATGTATAATAAAAATAAGGGATTTATATAAATATTTCAGTTTATTATTTCCATGAACTATTAGAAAAGTCTGCTTCTATCTGTGGCTACAAAGAGGGATGAGTTTACTGCACGATTGAGAGAATACAAAGGTTGCGCCGATCTCGGACCGCTGTTCCTCTCTTAACGAATTTGACAGAATCGTTGTTTGCATGACGTCACACTGGTGCAACTTGTTTACGTTTTCCTTGCAACATTTTTTCTTCTTCTTCCATTCTTGCTCACGTTTTGGCATTTCTCTCTCGCGATTGCACCAGTGTGACGTCACCCAAAAGTTATTCTCAAAAATCCTCTCTGATCGGCGCAATCTTGTATTCTATCATTCTTGATTTCTACCCGGAAAAGAGTCCGGCTGTTTCATGTACGAGAAGAAGACATTTACGATCCAAAAATGGAAGGTATTCGCTCTCTATTACCCATTTTTCTAGCGTGAGGAACGCTTTCTAGGATGTTTTGGGCACGCATGGCTCGTGTGGAACAAACCTAATTAGTACGTGTTAAAACAATTTGACCAATTGGTCTGTTCCTTTGAACTTCGAACTAAAACCTGTGGAACTGTCAAACTAAAATTTTACTCTCTCCTGACAGCAAAAGGAGAACAGCTTCAGAAGTGTATAGAAAGGCAAAAAGCACCTTTTCCTGCAAAAACGTCAGTCGGTTTGATGACATGTGAACGGTAAAAGATCACTAAATAATTATTAAAATCTATACAATTACGAATAATTGCGTACACATTCAAATATTTCGTTGTTTACTTTAATTTTATAGTAAATTTAAGGTTCTTTACTTTCACCGCGTTCTGTTTTTGTTTACAAATGCAACCCTGCCTACCTTTTCACACTTTTCATGAATTCGCAGAACAAAAACTCCGGATTAAATCCAGTAACTTCTGACTAAGAAGTGTTGCTCAGTTACTCTCTCAGAAGTGTTCAAAGTTACGGAATTTTTATCAATAGGAATGACTTCCTCTAAGTTCTGACTAAATCCTGTAAACCGGACTCGTATTGGCACAGACTAGCAGCCAAATTGTGTATCGGCGACAAAATTTTTTTTTACTGAAATATTCGAATTTTTTCATATATTTTTGAGCAAAAAAACTGTAACAAAAAAAATGTGTCTCTGATACAGAATAGAGCTTTAAATGTGTTTCAGCTTTCTCGCTTTCATTAGCTGCCTTATACAAAATTTTAAAGGCAAATTTTCAAATAAGATAAACGTCGAAAAACTGCAATCACAACAGACGACCACTCGACGTATTTTTCGTAATAAAAAGAGAGGCCGAAATGCGGGAGAGCGAAGAGCTTGATTTTCTGACCGACAGGAAAAAACGGGCAAAAACTTTAACGGAAGGTTTCAAGACCAGAACGTACCTAAATTGTGGAGGGAACACTTCTCCACGCTATTGAATGAAAGTGGCACTGAAAGTAGTGGCTTAAAAACAACAAATCTGCTGGACCTGATGCACAATGGGACTACAGCGACCAAAAGTAGTAAAAACAAATTAGCGAATTCTGAAAAAGTAATTACGCAGATTCATAGAAAAATGTCCAATAAACCCAAACCAAAAATAATTTTTGTTAATAATGCCAATTTGCAGTCATGGGGCGAGCTTAAATTAGATACAATTCTAAAAAAATTTTTTAAGAAAAAAATTTAATTTGGTTGCATGTAATTTAAGTTGATTTTTCCACTTGTGCGGATATATGATAAGCCAATCTGATTGATGACTGGTTTTTTAATATATCTGTATATACTTTAAAAAGGGATATATAAAAAGGACCTAGGAAGCGAACTAAATTCTAATTAGGACAAGTAAACATTAAATTTGCCTGCCATATCTGAAATAGGAACAGCTGCGAGGAACTGCGAGTTCGGCTTCTATTCTTCCATATTGACACGCCTGCAAAATTTATTGAATTTTTATTGTATGGCTGAAGGAAAAGTCTATGATATATAGATAAAATAAATAATGTGCAATATAAAATGGAAATGAAAGGAGGTGTAGATTTTAATGACTATTAATCACATTCAACATTCAGCCAACAATGGACGTTGCGCGAGAGCCCTGCTTGACTTAGCTTAGCTTTTGTTGTATAAAATTTTGGTAGAATCGAAAGTTTCAGTGCAAACACATATCATGCACACAATTAATGCAAATGTTTTCGTTTTGTCATTTTTTAAAAGAAGAAATAATAACTTCAAATAAAATTCATAAAATTTAGTCCGTGGGGCCAAAAAGGTTTTATAGGAGGTTGGCGCCATAGTAAGAAACTCTTTATTATGTTTAAACTTAGAAAATTTTGGCGTAAACGAGCAGGGTACACCGACTTTCATCAGAACATACATTTTTTATGTGGGCCTAGTTTTCTAGAATTAGTGGACGATAATGTTAACCGAGTTTGAGGTTCTTTAAGATTTATGCTTCTCTGGTTCATCATTATCGGATAACATTTACTATTTACGCGCACAAGACCTATGGGCGAGGCAGCGCTTCGAATTTTACAATTTTCCACATCATTCCTAAATGCCGAAAAGAGCATACACGAAATTTCAGCGAATTTGTAGTACGGTTACTACTTTTGGCCGCAGCTTATATGGGGACGTCCCATAGTGTGACGGCCTGCCAGCTGAGCTATTAAAGTATGGCGGCGAGGAGTTAATAGGGTGGTTGCCTCAACACGTATGTATAGCATTCGCACATTTATTTAAACCAAACGCAAATCAATTTAACCCAAACGCAAATTAAATTAAACCAAACACAAATTAATTTAACCCTAACGCAAATTAATTTAACCCAAACGCAAATTAATTTCACCCAAACGCAAATTAATTTCACCTAAACGCAAATTAAATTAAACCAAACGCAAATTAAATTAAACCAAAGGCAAATTTTATTAATCCACATAGAAATTAAACGCAACACAGCAAAAAGGTAACTATTACTATTATATGGTGTTTACATGAGGCGATTTTAGAGGTGATTAGTGTAATCAAAAGTTTGCTGCCACCCAAATTCATTAGAAGCGATTAGTGAAAAGGCCGTTCACACCAAACGATTATTGCTTCCACCTAAAAGTTGCCTATGGAATCTTTGCATTCGAGAAACAAAGCAGAACAGCCACTCGCGATGTTGATCCGTTGCTGTCTCGCCAACGACGTGTGAAGTAGGGATGCCAAAATATCAGGAAAATTGGGATCCCGGGATTTCGGGATACCAAAAATATGTGGGAAAAACAAAAATCACCTACTTTTCAACCTATACAAGTTACTTCTTCTTCTTATTTGGCTCTGTATCCGCCTAAGCGATTTTGGCCGAGTTCAACAAAGCCTGCCAATCGTTTCTCTTCTATGCCAACAGACGTCAATTGGAAATGCTAAGTGAAGCCAATTTCTCCTCCACCTGGTCTTGCCATCGCAGTGGGGCCTCCCTCCTCCTCTGCTAACACCAGCGGGTTCCGGGTTGAATACTTTCAGAGCTGGAGCGTCGGTGTCCATTCGAACGACATCGCCAAGCCAGCGGAGCCGCTGTATTTTAATTCGCTGCACTATGTCCATGTCGCTGTAATGAACATACAGAAAAATCTTCCGCAAAATCTTTCTCTCGAATACTCCAAGAGCCGCCTCATCGGATGTTGCCATTGCCCATGCTTCCGCGCCATATACCACACGGGCATGATGAGTGACTTATAGAGTGTGGTTTTCGTATGTCGAGAGAGGACTTTACTCCTGAATGCCTTCTCAGTCCAAAGTAGCACTTGTTGACAAGATTGATTTGCGTTCGATTTAAATGCTGACATTATTATTAGTTTTGTTATATCATAGGAGTTCTGTATTCAGAACTTTTGCTTATAAAATAAGAAATGTGAAAAAATTATAGGGATTGATGCGATAATACGCCCACTTCACAAGAAGCGGAAACGTTAAACGGTTCGTCAACAATTGGTTCACTGCCATGTTTGGATATCAGAGAGGTCTCGGTAGTCGACGTAGCATTTTGACAATCGATACCATTTTTGAGATTTCTTCATTCCCTGGCAAAAGTATTAATTAGCAAATTTTAGTAAAATCGGCGGAATGACTGAAGTTTGTTTTGTAGTTAAACTAGTGTATTTATATATACATACAGTGGAACCCGCTTAAGTACCTAACCTGCTTAAGTAACCAACATTTTTGGGCACCGTTAATTTTGTAATGTAATCTGAAGAAAATCCCTCTCTTAAGTACCTCCCCGCTTATTTACCCGCCTAAGTACCTAAATTTTTCGTATCCCATTTACTATTTTACTTATAATTTTCCACTTTTAAGTGCTCTTTTAAAATTTTTAAAATATTTACATATTTTGAAATTCTGTGGCAGCGCTACACAGTCGATATTAATTGCCAGCGGCAGTGTAACAACATACAAGTATCAAGTGCCTAAAAACTACCGTTGACTTTTTAGAAATTTTTGTCTCATTTGCTTCCATATAACGAATAAACACAGCTAACTTTTATGTGAAGAAATCCGCAGCACCTTCGGCAAACAAATTCTACAAAAACAACGGTAATTTTTTGCCACTTGCAACTTGTTACACTAAAATCGAATGGGGTCACTTCTGAGAAAAAAGCTTGAAATTTTTATGAAAATTTTATGAATTTTCAGGGTAAATATCTGTGTTCATATGGAAAAGTAGCTTATGTCGAAAGGCTGGCTTTAGTATAAATCGGCATTCGCAGCATACGATTGCGAATGACTCACTGGCGGTAAGCCGTTGAACAACTTTTAGCAAATAAACGTGGAAGAAATAGTTCCGATACTAGCAAGTCAATATTCTTATTAAGTCTCATCAAAAAATTCCTTGCCGTTTAAAAAATAAAGGGATTGCCGCATTATACTAAAGCCAACCTTTCGACATAAGCTACTTTTCCATACGAACACAGATATGTATAATCAATGACTTTTTAACGAATTGAATTATTGTAAAAATTACAAAACATTTCTTCATCTATTTGTTAATATATTTTTTCTTTATGTGTATATGTATGTGTTTTTATAATGCTACGATCTTGGTTTTAAAATGCGTATACTTCATTAAATGTTCATGTTTTATTCAGGGATTGATTTGAACCGTTCAGTGCACACATCGATTAACTCCACTTTCTGAAAAATCTAAATTTTAAGTGTCAAAGCACTTGGTATAGTCATATCTTTTTACGTCTATAACAACATTATTTATTTGGTTTTACAATATAATGGAATTCTAAAAAATAATGTACATTATTAGATGGCATCTCCTAACTTTTTGTTGATGCAGTTAATCAATTTGTGCACTGAACGGCTGATTTATGTAAGTTAAAAGAAGTTGTAACTACGTACAACAATAATTATGTTCACTTGAGTACTTACCCGCATCGAGGTACTTCAGGGGGCTCTTTTAAGTACCCAACCCGCCTAAGTACCTCAAAAAGCAGACATTTTTCGTGAGGTGTTTAAGCGGGTTTCACTGTAGCTTATTTTTGTACTACATATGTACTTAATTACGTTTCATCGCATGTAGCTACTTACATACACTTCCCAGATAAGAAAAATTACTATGGTTATGGTTTACCTAATGTCGACTAGCTGGTCTCTTTGAAAATTACTATTTTGAGCACTTAAATTCACAACTTCAAATCGATATACAATGGAAACTTTTCATTCGCATCACTTTTTGAATGTTGCACTGTGTTATCAACCTTATCAGGTTTTATTTTTATTTTTTTGTGGTGTGAATCATTTAACACCAAAGGCAATAATTGACATAGAACTATTTGAAGTATCACCGATGATATGCATATGATACGAACATATATTTAGTTAATTGAAATTTTTACGTAAGAGTTAGTAAATAATAAACGATTTACTATATGTCAAACGCTGATAGAAATTTTAGTCAGTAATGATAACCTTCACAAATATGCATCCGCGCAATACTTGCTATGCGGCATATAGCTGTTAAAGATTTTACACAGAGTTTTTTGGGCTGTTTAGGATGCATGGATATACACACATACGTGTATATACAGTAGAGTGGTCCAAAATTATAAAGTCGGAAATTTAATGCCGCCACCCCCTAAGATTGTTCTGAACCGAAAATAAATATANATGTATTTTATATGGGGAAAAACAAATTTTCGTAAAAATGGTATAAAACTCTTGAAAATCAATATTTTTCAATCGTAAAACTGTGGTTCTCTTCAGAAGACTTCAAATATTAATATCCAATTGCTTATTTAACCATTTTTTAAGATTAAAGCTTTTTATTGGTGCCCCCATTGCATTTTCTAGGACCTATAAAATATAGCTACCATGAAAAAATGGTTAAAGGGTATTATTACGGGGAATCTTCTGAAGATAAGCA
>NW_016160690.1:34653-60663 GCF_001687245.7 Rhagoletis zephyria | reverse complement strand
CGAACCCAGAAAAATCAATGATAAATAAGCAAGTAATACAAAAAGTGTTATACCATCTGATATTGAAGGCAACATGAGTTTTTCCCACCTGCATCCCCTCGATGGCTCTCAGTCATTTCTGAGCGAAGTATTCACCCAGTTTCTGATGGCGACTTCGATTGCCGAAGGTGGGAGTGCTAACAATGGTTGCGGACCGAGGAATGCCTGGTCTGAGCCAACTCTGGCCAAATGATCAGATATCTCATTGCCAGGCACTCCCGAGTGACCTGGCAGCCTGAGTATAGCGTGCTGCTTATGTTTTCCAACATAATTTAGTCGAGACTTGTATTGTCGAAGTACGTTGGAACCACTTAGATAGGGTTGTCGAAGTACGTTGGAACCACTTAGATAGAGGGGTGGCCAATATCTCAAGTGCAGCTTGGCTGTCACTGTACATACGTAAACTCCCTCCCCTCCACTTTTTCCACCATGTAGTCTATGGCTTTGGGGATTGCAAATACTTCAGCTGGAAGACCGAAGCATATTCCGTAAGAGAAAAGTGAAGTTTATCCCCATTAACTTGGGGGACCGCCACTGACAACTTGTGGAACCCCACTTAAAACTCGTGGAGCTCCCACTTAAAACTCGTGGAGCCCCCACTTACAACTCGTGGAGCCCGCACTTACAACTCGTGGATCCCTCACTTACAACTCGTGGAGCCCCCACTTACAACTCGTGGAGACCCCACTTTGGGAATCATTGAATTAGACGATAGCCAAATAAGTATCCATATTTAAGACCATGCCGCTCTCAAAAAAAAAAAATTAAGAATATTTTTGTAAACAAGGAGAAATGGCAACTCACATATCATTGTGAACATGTCATTACGGCAACAAGAAATCTTAGCAAAGTGGCCAAGTTCCTTTATTAAACTCTTTGCGAACAGTGAAAAACTTTCCATTTTGCTTGCACTCAACGTCGTGCTCCTTTATATGTACATATATAGGTATGTAAGTTCTCTCTCTCCGCCCTATAACGCTAATACCAAAATCTATTAATTTTCTTACGCTGCTTCCGACATATAATGAACAATACGAAATATGATCGTAAAATTGTAAATTATCAATTTACACGCTAAACTAAATTAAGCGCACTGCAAACCACATCGCATCGTGCGATATAAAGGTGCAGAGCGATATTCCAACCATTGGTTGCTCTCTTGTATTCCCTATGTCTTCTGCAATATTATAAATAAACATAACATAACCGTTGCATCGGTGATTATGACCAGCTAATGCGTGTATGTGTATTGGAAAATGTGCATTTAACACGCCATCTGACCAACAGATTATGGGGCCATATATGCCAATTTTATTACATGTTGCGAGTAAAAGAACGATATGCGAGCGACGATATGTAGGTTTTTTGTTGTATAAGCCTCGGTTATGATACATTTTTTCTAGTTAACCGAGGTAAGGTAACCACAGCAATAAACTTAGGTCAGTAGAAAATGCGAATGAAGATTAGAAGAACGTGACGTAGCACGGAAAAGAAGTTAAGGAGAGGAAGGTGATCATAGGCGATCACAGAAGAGTTGCTGCTGGTGCAGCTACTCAATCTATGGGTAAGCTATCTGTAAAGGTGTAGGCATGTAATACCTGTGAACATACTCCTAAACGTTTAAACGTATGTAGTGTGGTGAAAGAGGTAGCAATTGTTGGCTGTAGAGTGCTTGAAAAACACAGCGATCTCCTAAGAGAATGCAATTAAGAGTACATATGCGCAAACTGAAAGAGAACACTCCTAACGAAAAAAAGCGTCCAAGGGGTGTACGTAGATTGTTTTGATCGTGCTCGAACCGTACCTGTGTAGGTGCGTGTGCTTAATTTTTGTTAGTTTTTTTTTATTTTGTTTGTTTCGACCATGGTATTTACCTTTTGTTTATGCCTAAAATGGTAGAGAGCACAAAATTAGCCCCATTATGAGCGCATAAAAGGCAGAAATTTACAAAACAAAGAAATGGCAAACAAGTGAGGCAACAACAACAACATACAATTGACCGAATTGAGGTTTCAATGTGAACGAACTTAAAGTAGTCTAACTGGAAAGTGGCAGTAATAGCACGCGGCATCGACTGGAATTATTTTTTGCCAGCAGCTTCAGTTGAGTAGATAGTGGAATTGTAGGCGCGGGAGGGGTAGAGCGAGTGTAAGCTGAGTAGGACATTTAAAAGCGTGTAAGAGGGCTTAGTGCATAGCGTTGTAAGCGCGAGAAATGATTTTTTTAGCCAAAGCAGTGGAACGGAGAGATTATTGCTGGCCGAAAAAGATCGCAATAATTCTTCTATACATACAGTGGTGGAAGAAATAATAGAAACTTTTTATTTTGAGCAGTTTTGGCTATACATAGTTCTTTTGTTTATTCGATTGTTAATGTTTTTTTTTATAAAAGTCGGGCGCATTACATAACAAGCACCATTTAAATCCACATTTCAAACTTTGTAAAATATTGGGACAAAATTCAAAAAATTTTACCAAAATCCCCCAAAAATTTCAAAATTTTTTTCGGAAATTTTAGAAAAATTCTAAGTATACACTTTTATATACCCCATTAAATTTTTAACCGACCGAGGAGGAGGTTATCAGTTCGTCGGAATATTTTTTTATTTTTTATTTTTTTTTATTTTTATTTTTTTATGTATGTTACCGCATAACTTTGGACCACGTCAACCGATTTCTTTTTGCATCGGAAAGATAGTGTCTCAGAGGTGGTCCCATACTAATCCGATCCGATCAGTGGATGATGAGATATATATATATATATATTTTTATATGATAGTTGAAGTCGTTTTTTTTTTGCTAAAAATTACTTGTAGTAGGACAAAGTGCAATTTCCAATACGATAGAAAATTGCGTTGATTTTTAATATATATATTTTTTTGCTTTAATGGGCTATGAAATTTCATACTTAGAAGTTTTCTAAAATTTCTGAATAGAAAGTTTGAAATTTGTGGGAGATATTGGTAAATTTTTTTGTTTTTTAAAAATTTTTGTACAGAGTTTGAAATGTGGTATAAACAAAAAAATATAGCCGAAACTGGATGATTTTCTTTTAGTTGTGGTAATCGATTTTTGACAGCGATTTTGGACTTTCGAAAAAAAAAAAAAGTTATTTACATTTTTCATTAACACTTGAAACAAAGTAAACCAAAAATTATTTTCCGTTTTTACCATTTTTTTATAAAACTTCGTAAATATTCTTCATTATAATAATAATTTCCTAACGAAATCAGAATTTTAATCTTTTAGTTGTTTTAATCGATTTATGACAGCGATTTTGGAATTTCGAAAAATAAATTTTTTTTTTTATCATTAACACTTGAAACAAAGTAAACTAATAATTGTTTTCCGTATTTACCATCTTTTTTTATAAAACTTCGTAAATATTCTTCATTATAATAATAATTTCTTAACGAAATCAGAATTTTAAAATATTTGTTTATTTTAATATTTTTAGTTATTTTGTATTTTTTTATCTTTATATTGAACAATTACTTTGAGCTTGAGACTTTTAATTTATATTTTTTTTTTGTAAAAAATTCAATATTTTTTAACTTCTTTTAATTTTCATCTTTTTATTATGTTTAAATAATTTATTGCATTAAAGTCCATACAAAATAGACGTGACAAAATTATAGATGCCGTAAAAATTATAGTTTTATCTCGTTTATCGACAGTTTGTGTCGTTAGATGAATACCCCTAACGATATTAAAAAGATTTAATTTTTACAAGCCAACCAACCAACTTCCTGATGAACTAGAAACTTAAAACTTACATATGTTCACTCACGGCAAAAAGAATTGGCACAGATAATTTTTCACCATATATGCAACAATTTTTATTTTTTATTTTTTCCGCTAATTTTCTATAAAAATATTGTTCATACTAAACAAAAACATATAAATATAATATTTAAACTTTTTGCAAAACGCAGGAAAATTAAGTAAACTTTCATGCAAATTTTCAACTTTTTAGTTAGATTTTTTTTTAATTTGTTTTTTAGTATGCAGTTTTTTGTAGCCTTTTAAATTTTAAACTACAAAGGGCAGGTTTGAAGTAGCTATGACTTACCGTTGATTGTTGGCAATTTTTTTAACCCATTTCCTTCCATTCAAGAAAATTTTCAAAAATACCTACTTTGTTGCGATTTTTCAGCAACTTCAAACTTGAAATTGTACATACTAAAACGGGCTACAAAACTGCATGCTCAAAAAATTCTAAAAAAGCAAATCAAAAGGTTTAAAATTTGCATGAATTTATTTTCTTTTAATTTTCCTGAACTTTGCACAAAGTTTACAAATTATATTTTTATGTTTTTTGTTGTAGTATTTGTGAACCATATTTTTACAAAAAATTAGCACGAACACACTTATTCTTTTTTGCATATTTTGTGAAAAATTCTCTGTGCAAATACTGCCGTGAGTGTATGTAGCTCAGAAGTAGATGACCATTTAATATCAAGGATGAACTAGTCGCTGGTTGGCGCTGGACTCGGAATATTTGGGAAACGCGTATTTATGGTCCGATTAGGTTAATATTTTGAAATGGAAAGAAATAACACCACTAACAATTTAGCCGTAGCTTGTTTTTAAATTATAATTTAAAATAAATTTTTTTTGTCAACGTTTTTTTTTTTCATTTTGCAAAATATTTTAGAATTATTTACTAATGATCTATCCTAGACATAATATTGTTTTTTTTTTAATTTTTTCCCCTTACTTTTTCTTTATATTACACCTAATTCTTTTAAATTTTTTTCCAAATAAAATTTTGTTCCAAAAAAAATAAAAATTTTTTGCACAAAAATAAAGTTATTTTTCCTGCATAACCTTTTCCAAAAAAAATCAAAAAAAAAAAAAAAAATTCTTTCCAACGATCAGGGCTATCACTGAATACATCGTAGGTCGAATTTTCGGGAAATCTTACGAAAATGCTATCTCTGAATCCGAATGGCTACGAACGTAAATTCGAAATTCGTAGAGAGCCTTCATTGAATCCTTTCCTAATGAAGATTCGTACAGGTAGGTGGTACTCTACGACGAGTTTATGCTGTCGGAAAAAAATTTTAAATCGCCGAATTTAAATCTAATTTACGAAAACATATGTTTTTTTTTAATTATTTAGTTTGCTTTTTTATAAAAAATTACTTTTTCTTAAAATTCTAATACAATTTTTTATTTATTTTTTGTTTTTTTGTTGTTCATCGAAAATTGTTGAATATAATTTTATAAAACTATATTTTTAAACTCTAATGTTCCAAAACAAAAATCTTTGTTTGACAAATTTTTTCTAGTTTTGAAAGAAATAATTTTTTCAAAGGTTTAAGTCTCGGAAAATATTAAACCACTAAAAACATACACAATTTGCTTGTGCGTGGGAAAACTTTTTCGGAAATATGTTTTCCGTGATCCTGTAAGGATTAAATTTTATCCATGCCTATCAACTTCAAAAAAAATATACGATTTTTTTTTTCAGCAAACAGTTCGATTTTTCTTCAAAAGTTGCCCTAAATGCCACATTTTATAGAATTTTTTTTAACTCCATTTATGTCCGATTCGAGCCAGTATTTTTATTTTTCATATATAGTAATAATTTATTTTTTGTACGACTTTGCATAAAAAACAATTTTCTTTTCTTTGCTCCAACATTAAATTTCTCTTGTGGAATGCAATAAATCTAGTACATGCCTGCGCAACATGCACAAAATACATACTTTCTTACATACAACCATGCATACTACTAGTACATTGTAAGATCCTCCTCAGCTGCCATCCAACGTGGTTCACTGCCATTTTTGTGCCACTTAAGCCTGCTTTGCACGCACTTCGTTAGAACTCGCTTGACCTTTACGGCATTCGTATTTGGAGTTTCTCATCCGTTTTGCTTCACTCTATTTTCCATTTAAGTCATGCTTGTGCTTATTTCTTGTTGTTGCTTTTCAGCTAACCGTGTTGTTGGCAGATTTCCCAATCGGAGGTAGTTGCCTTTCCGCATTCTACTAAGCTCAACAGGCGGATTTGGTTTTCCGTTGTTGTTTTTGTTTGGAAACCTAAGTGCAGGTGATGGTTTATTTTTTTCTCGTGAAATTTCTGATATGGTTTTAGGCAGAAATGGCACGGGATGAAGCTATTGCGAGACTAAGAGGTGATTGCAAATCCTTAATGGGAGAAATAAATATGTTTGGAAAATAGGTTTGATCTATACACTGTGTTGCTGTTTTTTTAATAGATACTCTTAGCAGAGCATACTTAAGTACTCAGAGCTATGGATCTACTAACAGAACTGGCTCTTTGGTCTGACTAATCTGACAATAAATTGAAGGAAAGGTCTTCAATTTATTCAAAGCATTCAATTTCTCTAAAGACGCATCTAGAATAGTCCAAGAGCAGTCGAAATTCGAATTCGACAAGTAAGACAAATGAAACACAGATGGCAAGATAGTTCGAAAGACTTTTTTTTTTTTTAAGCACAAACGTCCCAGAAAAAAAACTCTCTTATTCACCACTCGTGGTGAAAAACTATTTTGAGAGAAAGCACTTCTATATAATTTAGCTCGGGTCCCGCCAACAGTTGCAATGGCCGAGTAAGCAAAGCACAGGCGTGCCAACCGAGAGAGGCTAGTTCCAGTCCTGGCACATCTTTTTTGTTCTTTTTTTAATTTGCGTTTTTTTTCTTAATTAAGTTTTTCCGATTTTTTTTTTTAAACAATATATTGATAGTCCTGTGCAATAACGACTCAATTCGAAATTCAAAAAAATAAAAACTTACTACTGTCAAGTGGCTCTTGTCTCTAATCCTTGTCTAATCCATTTCCATCCTTTACTAAAGTAAAGACTGCTGAAGTAAGTACAAAAGCTTAGACATGGATCCGACAAGGATTAGAGCAACTTAATTAATTAATTAATTTTTTGAATTTTTAATTGTGTCGTTATTCCACAGGACCATATATTTTTTAATTTAACTTGATTTTTAGAAACTGATCTTGTATTTTTTTTCTTTAATTTAATTCTTTTATTTAATTTTCTTTAATGGTTTGGTTGTTATTGCTTGATTCTTCCTTTATAATTTCATTTAATTTTTAAGACCTTATTTTATATTTTTTTTATAAATATTTTTTCTAGTTTTTTATTTAAATTTACTTTTAGTTTTCACATTTTGTTGATTAAAAAAAAATATAATAAAAAAATGATATAAAAATATATATATTTTTTTTAATTTCAGTTTTAGAAACTTATTTATTTTTTATTTAATTTGTTATTCTTTTATTAATTTAATTTTTTATTAATTTTAGATTCTTTTAAAATATATATTTTTTTATTGCATTTAATTTTTTGGTTGTTATTGCATTTTTTTTTAATTGTTTATTTTTTATTTTATGAATAAAAGTATTTTTAATCTAATTTAATTTTTAAGAATCTACTATCTCCTTTTTTATGATTAAATTTTTTTCTTTTTCTAATTTAATTTTCTTTTATTTATTAATTTTTATTGTTTAAAAAAAAAATATATATATGAATATACATTTTTAATTTCATTTCATTTTTAAAAGACTTATTACTAAAAGGCGAATGCCATGACGCTAAGACCTCCTTGGCTGTCGAGATAACTATACTGCGTTTTTCATGCTTTTTTCAACGTTAGTTATACATATACACTTCTATGATCTGTTTTTAACCCCTCTGTGTACCAATTAACGTATCGGGGGATTAAAGAAAGGTAATCTCTTTTTGCCTACACTTCAGGTATTTTTGCTGGAAATTTTCTGAAAAAGGAAATTTTTTATTGGCGTGGAGTGTGCAAACACCCAAATATTTTGAATTTATCGTCGTGAACCGACCCTCCACATAGCCTATTTCACTTTACAAACTGCTTGTATAATATCGCCCAGCCAATAATGTTGTTAGTATCACATTTTCTACTTCTACTATGTGAACTCAATACTGTCGCTTACTTCTTCCCGCTATCATTCCCATCCCCACTGGGTCTAATAAAAAAATCTCCGGCTTTGGCACGCAGTTGCGCTTCCTTGTTGATGCCATGTTCTTTGTTTTTTTTTTCCCCGTATTTGCAACATTCCGCATGTGGTCATGCCATGCCAGGCATCGCAGCGCACCAAAACAACAGACAATTCTGACTGTCTGTCCACCTTGGCCGTCTTAAGATTTTCATGCTAAAACTGGACTTGCGGTCGTAAGAAAAAAGAATTGCAAGCAACGAACCTCGTATTAATGCTGCTTGCCACATGCGCGTGCATTTGGAGCCAGCCACCAGCCCCTACACTGTTGCAGCTGTGCTCATTTCCGCGTATACAAATGCGCCGCATGTATGTATGTATGTATGTATGCATTTCTGTATAAAGCTCTGCATTTGCAGCAAAGTCCAAACGCGCATTGCTGCTACGCTCCAAACGTTGCTGCCTCAACTCTTCGGCTGTGACCGTGGCCATTTAATTGGAACTAGAAAAACAAGCTGGCGTTTACAGTTAGGCAGCAGAAAGTTGCACTTCGCCTGCTTTGCTGTTGGCAGCATTGACTTCCAGTGCCACTGACATTGGCCGTCGTGCCAAGCCGGCCGCCGTGCTACAATTGCATGCTGTTCATTGCTTCACCGCCTGCTGGCTTCTTCGTCTGTAGTCCTTCTTCTTTATGCATTCTACCTGTCTTGACAGTTAGTTGTTACCTTCTGCCTCTGTAACTTAATGATATTATTATTATATCTGAAGTTCGTTTACACTACGTTAACTGCCCACCTCTTTCTCGGTATGTATGTATGTATATTATTAGCGTATATGTATTTTCGTTAAGCTTGCTATTCGTGCCACATATTGCTGCTCATTCTCCAAGTTCCAGTCATAAATCATAGCACAGCTAGCTAGCTAGCAAATTCTACTAAGTCTTCTATCTTTGGTTGTTTTTTTTTTTGTTTCCTAAATTTTTTTCTTTTCATATTTACTGCCTTTTANAAATTCTACTAACTCTTCTATCTTTGATTATTTTTTTTTTGTTTCCTAAATTTTTTTCTTTTCATATTTACTGCCTTTTACTGCTTGTGGCCAACTGTTTGCGCGCTGCTGGCATTTGTTTGGCTCGCCCGCCGATTTGCAACTGCCTGCCTGCCTGCCTTCCTAGTTTGGCTAGCTGGCTGGCGGCCTATTCGCCCATAAAATATTGTAAATGGGTTTTCTTTCGCTTAATTTTATTTAAGTTCATTCTTTCCGCCAACTGCCTCCCGGTCTTCATTTCCGTAATAACAATAACCGTTGTGACTGGTATTTTTTTTCCTACTTTACAATTTATTTTTCCGTATTTTCTTGTTTTTGATTTTTTGTTGCCGCTTGCTTTCTTTATGACTTGAAAATTATCCCTCAAACTCATCATTATTTGAACATTGATGTGTAGTTAAAATTTATGTATTCTTCTGCGTCGAGTGCGCTTATAATCATTATATTTAGTTTTTATTTTCAACAAACGATCTGTTGCGCAACTAGTTGAGACTCATAGTTGGTAGTAGCATATAAACTTATTGAAGANTTCAACAAACGATCTGTTGTGCAACTAGTTGAGACTCATAGTTGGTAGTAGCATATAAACTTATTGAAGAGTGTCATTATTCTCATTTTAAGCTCATTTGTATTTGGTCAAATGAACTCAATCGCACAAATGGTCGAAGTCATGTTTTAGCGATCATTTTGGCAGCGTGGATAGGTTTCAGTTTAGTCTATGTTCCAAGTCAATATACAAACGTATCATAAGGTTTTTTCTATGGCATGAATGAACTAGGCTTTCATATAATCTCTAAAGGGTTTTGCAAATTGGGATGGTCCGATTTTCCTCCTTCCGTATAATGTTTGAGTCTCGAAATAAATAATGTTTAAATAAGGGCCCACCTCTCGTGTTTATGGCGGTAGTTCGCTACAGACCGTCATGCCCACAGGAAACGCCTCCTGTAACAATGTCTTGCCAGCTGCTTTCACCATATTTTGTAGCCGTTTCCAGAGAGGGCCCTAATAGTCATGGGTCGTATTCGAGTAAACTAACCAAATGCGATTTCCCGGCCCTCCATGCCAACCCACACAGCGTCTTCCTCGCTAAATTCTGTGAGTGGAATACATGCTCGAATCTTATCCGCCTGTGGGCTACCACCATCTTCGAACTCCAAAGGTTTCGTTAGCTCACCGGCGGCTAATTCAATGTTTTTGTCGTCGTCGCCGCCTTCCGGCTCTGTAATCAGCAGTTGGTGTTAAAGTCAAGCGGTTGTATAGAGAAGAGACTGGAGACTAGTTGTATTCACGGGGCATCACCTATTTTTTCCCTTGTAGGACCACCAGAATGCGGCAGAAAGTCTACCACGGTGCCACTCGCGGTGTCTATCGGGCATACTATCTTTACCACATAACCTTTCTGGGCTTTAATTTTGATGGTATAAAACGGCGAGACGAATCAACTCTGAGACAACGTTCGCCGGCTGTATTGGATATCACATCCTTCTATACCGCCGCAAGGTCAGCAGCGGACCAGAGCTCTCTCCGCCTAGAGATCGCCTCAGTATAGAGCTTCTCCGTTCACTCGTCGACACAGGACATGCCTAGCGTTCGCCCCTGACTGCAGGTGCAGACACCTACAAGAACGGATCTCCAGCAATCCGAATAATAATACAAAGTCGGAAACCAGCGAACAGCCGCAGCAGAAACCCGTGACGCCGTTAGTCCACCGTTACACCCTCTTTCAGAGGTGACCAGGTACCCGGGAGCCTCCATTAAGATATCAAAGGGCATGGAGACTAGTTTTATGCGCCCCTAGGATAGGCGTTCATCTCTGTCTACAGGCGCAGAGACCTACACCAACAGAGCTGCAGTTGTCCATCTTTAGATTACCATCCGAATGTCCTCTCGCTAAGATTGCCGGACTACACGTCCCTAGCAACTGTGCTACAGAGCTCCCTGATAATTTTCTAGACAAAGTTATTAGGAAATCTGGACTTCCGAGCCTGGTTTAAGTTTTGACAGGTTCTAAGGTTCTCTTATCGGTAATCTATTGGAATACTTTTTTCTCCAGGATTGCTGATTAGCAATTTTTCGTACAATGGATAAATGATGAGATCTCATTTTTAACTTTTGCCTCCCCTTGAAAAGGATGGGATATGCTTTTGTGCTTCGAAGAGATTAGTGTCCAGACAAATATTTCAGGTCTCCAGAAGCATATTCTTACCTCTAAAGAAATCGTCTATTTTCGTAGTCCACTCTGCTGACTTGCCAATCATTGCTTCAATAAAGTCAACCGACGTTTCGTCGGCAAAGTTTAAAAAAAAAAAACAAAGCTCAGCAGCTCTATTTATAAGAATACAGAAATCGAACTTTGCTGTGACTATTCCGGAAGACAGCAGTTAAGTACACTAACAAGTTCGCTGGGAGATCCATCTACTGAGTATGTAAACCTCATACTTCAGCCGAACTTCATACTGAAGTTGGATATCTGAACGTTTTTTGGGTAAGGTTCGTATCATCGTGATACGAAAAATCGTTAAGAGTACATTTTACCATCGTCTTAAGCCGCTTATGCCTAACTTTAACTACTTTAAAACTGGCTCGAAACTAGTGCAAAAGAATGCGAATGACCATCGAAAATATTCAACGAGAATTTCTCCATAAAACAACCAGCTTGTATTTTGTTTGTGGTTTCCAACAACCCAAAATAGTCAGCTTTGCAGTGTCGCCGACTCGAATCTCTTTTTCTGCATGGTTACCTTGCCATCGAAACTAATTTATTTTTTGGCTACTTGTTGCAACATTTTGCCTTCTACATTTTAATGTTATTTTTGTACTTATTTCTCCTTTTGGCTATTCTTCCAGCTCAGTTCAACCCGCATTTGCTTCGCTTATTTTCGTGTCTTTGTTTGTATTGAAAATATTTGTTATGCTTGCTTTCGGCAAAAGTTGTTTGCCGTACAAATTTCTGTCTCCTTTTGCGGGCTTCTTTGTTAGCTAGCCACACATTTGCTGTGCCTTAGAGTCGTTTTTGTTATTGTATTTATTTCTTTGTGTTAATTTTTTGTTGTCGGAAAATCGATTGCATACACAGAAACCTGCTTAAAATATCATTGCATCACTTGCTTTATATTTGAGACTAGAAATTTCTTTGAAGTTGAAAATAGTAACTTTCTGTTGGCCAATTCTGGTCGCTCTCTCTTGATTGTTTCATTCAAACGTTCGAGTTGTATCTAGTAGAGTATCGTATTGATCGAACGTTGTAGCAGTTCATATTGGACAATTCGCTTCCAATCCCAGATGGTACATNTTTTGAAGTTGAAAATAGTAACTTTCTGTTGGCCAATTCCGGTCGCTCTCTCTTGATTGTTTCATTCAAACGTTCGAGTTGTATCTAGTAGAGTTGTAGCAGTTCATATTGGACAATTCGCTTCCAATCCCAGATGGTACATTCTGTATTCGGATTCGAATAACTAGCCCTATGAATTTTGTCTATGTCTTACATTGCTTATTCCCGTTTTCAATCTATTTTTTTCATCGTCCTTAATGATTCGCTTCCAAAATGGTTCGATTTCGATGCGTTTCAGCAAGTCTCAGCGTTATTTCGTGTGACTCCCAAATATCGAGCTTCTCTTGCGTAGCCTGCTCTTTTTACATGATTCCAAACTGTCAAGTGGTTAATGCTCAGTGCCTTCGCTATCTCCTGACAGCTTACATGCCGGTCTTGCTTATCCATTTGTGCCTTATTTCATCGACTTTTCCAGTGACTTGCCGCATAGAGCGAAGTGCATTTATGACTCAAAAAATGTTCGCAACGGAATCTTTGTTCGGCGATCATTCACAGCATTCGCACCGTACACTCCAATTGGATTAGTGTTGCCAGGAGTATGGACATCAATCCGCAGAGCTTTGTATGTGACCAGATACAATAGGCCTGCCGGCTAATGACTTTTGTTTTAACTGCCGTAATGAGGACGAAATTGAAAACATAATATCTATATCACTGCCATGCCCTTGCCTTAGCGGAGCACCATTACTTCTTCGAATACCTGACGGTCCTAAGCGCAGAAGGCACTCATGAAGTTTTTCGATTTATTAATGTAACCAATTGATTTCTTATAGGTTGGCGGACGAGAATAAGTCGAGGCCCACAAATGATATCACAATAGACACACTAGGCCTAAGTTTGCCTCTCTCCTTAACTAGATGGTGGCTGCCAGCCAACTTAACTTTACCTACTTTTTCAACGTCAAAGTCGCTGCTCTTCCTCCAACTCACTTGTTTAATCTCCGCGAAACTGGTACCCCAATCGTGTGGACGGAAAAATTTTGGGCTGTGTTCCAATCATTACAAACCATCTCAGCTGGGGCTGGTTAAATTATTTCGCCCACCCGACTAAAGCAGCGTCTTTCAAGCTGAAGTCGCTCGGTCACTTGCAGTTCAAAAAGCCTAGCGGACTGCCGCATATCTCCAAACGAGATGATGGACTTGCCAGATAGGGTACATCGGTTCCACTTTTGCAGTCCAGGAAGGGTTTAGGCATGTCGCTCGCGGGATTTAAACTAGCAAAGGACAGGTGGGATAATCTCACCACTTGTACCAATTCAAAACGTATGTGGCCAAAAAGGAGCGAGAAGCGGTCGAATCGTCTCCTAATGCTGAGCAGAGGGCACTTGGCCACAGCCGTGGGCCTGCTGACAGACCCTGTTGCCATCGGCGGGCACGCGGAGAGGTTGTGGGTTCCCTACAACGACATCTGCAGAAGCTACGCGCATTGCCAACAAACCGATAAAAGTACTTAGGCTCAACACTTCTCGAAGGTTTAACCGACATAGCCAAAGTGGAAATACGGCAACTTTTGTGTTGCGGACTCCACACGATGGTCTTTAGTGTGAAGGTTCTAACGTACCGCGTAGTATCACAATGGGCCCTAGTGTGCTGATGTGGTCTCTGGCGGCCACTTCAACCTAATCTATCGTAATGCATCGTACACAATTTCTTTGCTGCTTTCGCCACCAACCTGTTAATTCAGATAAATTCAACATTCTATCGCATTACTTTTTATCTAAAATAAAAAAAGCTATGAGCTAAAAAGTAGACATCGCTTACTTGTGAACGTAGTAGCTAAGAGTCAGTGGAGACTTTGAAGTTTCCAACTGGCAATAACAAATCGTCAGCGAGCATACATTTCGCAATATTAACAAAAATCAAAGAGTACGTGACCTGGAAGCAGAGAAGTCAACGCTGGCTCCACATGCAACAAGCGAAGTCTACACAAATCGAGATACCCTACAAACTAACTGTAAAAGCGGCGTATAAACTGTAGAAGCAGAGCAATCTATGAAAAATTTTCTCTGCCTACAAATAAATAAAAACTTATAGCGAAAAATATATAGAAGTGGGTGTTTGCGCAGAAGAGCGCTTGTTTTGCTTATCTCTCATTCTTTGGGTGTAGCACGTTGACTTCATCATACATAGCAACAATGCTTTTAGCAGTGGTATGTAGATTTTTGAGGGTGGGTGTGTCGCGCGCGCTCATTTTATGCTTACTATGGTAGAGAGAGGGAGAGAATTAACGAAAGCATGCCATACTTTATAATGGCACAAAATCGACTTTTCATGTGTCGTCTTTATTGTTGCTATATTTTTTTTTTCGAAATGCAACTCTACAAGGCAAATGCTCTTAATACATTGCACGTATGCTCTTAATTCAGTGCAGTTCATGCTCTTAGTTGCAGTGAGAGCAGCACTTTGCGCTAATCACTCTGACTCTCGGGGGAAAAAAATTTGTTAGCCATCTCTTCTCTTATCAGTTGGTCGGGCGCTCTTTGCTCTGCTTTATATTAAGCGAATTTCCCCACATGTGGCAACGCTGCGCGGCGTTCCTCGTTTAAAAACTACCGCCGCCGCGCCTTTGAATTGTTCTACTTGCCTTCTACAGCTGCTCGCTCGCTCGCTTTTTCGTGCGGTGGTTTTTGTTCGTTCCTTCGTTCGTATTTTGCCGTCTGTTGACTGTATATTGTGTGTTGTTTTGTTCTTGTTTTCGTTTCGTTTTTTTTTTGTATCTTGCCGATTGTCGACTTTCGCCTGCTGCTGTTCAACACACTGACTCAAAATCAAAATCAGCGCTCTGCTGCCGTTGAGGAGCCACTCTAGCCTCTATGTAGTGTGTGCAGCTGCTTGCCTGCCTGCCTGGTCGCCGCAATTTTCATCGCAGACTTTGCGACTTCAATTCAGTTCGCGATGGAACTTTGAACATTGTGGATCGTATTTTCCTCCAAAGTTGTATGAAGAAAATTTATTGTCGTAACGTTAAAACATCTCTTCTCGTTTCGTCTCGCCGTAGTCACCGTTGTCGTCGTCGTCGTTGTTTTCATCCTCGCCGCCGTTTGTAACGTGTTGTTAAGCAAAATATTTAAAAGTTGCAATAAAAAATAGTATTTTGTGTGCATTTTATGCGCTGGAGAAAGAAAATTTTTCTGCCAAAAAATTTAAACAAAAAAAAAGTAAAAATCCGAAAAAAGCGTTGAAAGCAATTTGGATAGTTCAATTAAATTCGTAACTGTTTTGTTTTTATAAAGTGGTGTATTGAATTTTCTGATTTTCGCAGGCCTAAAGAAATGCGAAGGGCGTAAGAAAGCTTTAAAAGGCAACTGAAAGTTAACTAAAAGCATAGAAAGTCAGAGGGCGTATTTTGTTTATCAAGAAAAAACGAGTAAATAGGGAATTTACACAAAATTTATTTCCTTAACGGTACATGACACTTCCTCTCAGTGTCTTGATTGTAAACAGCGCTCGTTCAAGTCGCGCTTTATTTTACGCTACGCGCGCCTTTATGTGTGTACGTGCAACATTCAACAACGGAAGTCACAAGTTGACGGTTTAAACGATTTCCGTTCTAAGAGTGCGCCTCGAGGCTAAGTAAGCGCCCACAATTAAAAGTGCAGACTTTTATTGTAACTGTAAGGCTTGAATTCACACAAATCTAGTGCATAGTGCCTACAAAAAAAAAAAAAAACAAAACTAAAAATTAAAAAATTAAATTTTGAAATTTCAAAAAAAAATTTCGCACAAAATTACAAAACATTAAAGTTCGCCTTCAAATCGATTCCACTTGTTGGGCGTGCGCTATATGGGACGTGTAAACAGGTGTTGGAACGCCTTGTGGTATGCTTCTAAAAAATCACATAGTTGTTTGTTTTCTTACGAAATCAATATAACGACCAATTTAAAATCAAGCAATCCACTGAAACGTGCTCGCTGCTTGTTTTTAAGGATTTCATAATTGGATTGTGTGCATAAAAACAACAACAACAACAACAGTAGTCAGGATTACAAATTTTATGCTGTAAAAATCGCATTTGTTGCGCAAATACAACTACTCAAGCGCTTTCACAACTACACCAACAACAATAACAATAAAGCAGTGACACCCTGCAGCTGCAACCGCATTCAATTCTCCGCGTGTCGTGTGTGTGCATGTACGTACATATGTATGCTTGTGTCCTTCGCGTGCTTATTATTTTATGTTCGTGTGTCTTGCTGCGGGATTAAAAAAGGATTTTATGTAGATTATTGCGCACAAATAACAACAGCCAGGCAGTGGAAGGAACAGCAGCAGCAGTAGCAACGCCACTAAGTGTGACAGTCAGCAGCAACAACAATAAAAACGATAGTCAAATAACAACAACAAACAGTTTTGCGTGAGTTATTTGCTTTTTCACAGCGTAATACGGGATTAAATTTAATTGAAATCGCTTGTAAGAGTATTTCGTGTTGTGGCGTAGTAAAAAAAAGAACAGCACACAACAGCAATAAGGCATAGGAAATATGTACATGCATATGAAATTTTGAGGAAGTAAAAAAAAAAACTTAAAAATCATTAAAAGCTGCATACAAATAAGCGCAGTTAAGCGTTTTAGCAAAAAAAAAAATAAAATACGGGAAAATTTTTAAGCAAAAGCAAATGCATTCTAAACTTTAAATTCACCAAATGCTGCACACAAAAACTTAACACAAAAATTTATGTTATCTTAAAAACACTTCATAAAAAATTTTCACATTTCGCTAAAAAGTGTACAAAAAAATAATTCGCAAATTATAAAAAAACACAAGTTTTCATGCAAACACAGCCTCGAAGTAGCCGGTATTGCTTTAAGTGAAATTAAAAAAAGGATTCTAAAATTACAAAAAAAAATATATTTTGTTTCGCGCAAAAAAGTATATGTGATCCAACTAAATAACTTAAAATATAAGCATATGTGCAATAATTAGAAAAAAAAAACTAATTTTGCTAGCCAAATTCCAAACAAAAAAATTATAAAAATTTATTTTAATTAAATCATTAAAAACATTACTGCTAATGAAAATATTTAAAAAATACTGTTAAAAAACTTCGAAACGTACGAAGTAAATTGCCAATTGAAATAGCTAATTTGTACAAAAAAATTAAATTTTTTTCACGAAAAACAAAATAATTTTCATTAACAAAAAAAAAGCACCAATGAGTGTAAATCGCTTTATCTAATCTCCGCCGCGCAAACGTGTCTAAAGTGTAATTTATATTACAGCTGCATAGCTGCACTACACTAGCCATCACAACAACAACAACAATAAAAAGTTACAAGAACAACCAGCGCTATAATTTACAATTGGTCTGTGCACAAATAATTCGCCCGCTGAGCCCAAAGTCTGGTGAATGAATTGTAATTTCGCTGCATTTTAGTGTTGGTTTCCTGATTCGCTCTGCATGTGTGTGTGTGTGTCTATGTAACAGTGTGTTGGTGTTCAAGCATTTATTTACTTAGCGTTGAAGCCTAAGTGCGCTATAACACCACAATAACATTAATAGCAACAACACAAACCGGATGTTTTAATTTAAAACGCATACAAAGGCAAATACAAATTTCCTGCTGAAACAAACAAAAGAGGCAGGGCAACAAACACCCATACAAAAAAGAAAACAAAAACAAATTAAAATACATTAATACAAAAACGCTTTACCACAAATCTAACTGAATTTAAAACACAAAGTGTCAAGAAAAAACACCAAAAATTTAATTCAATAACAAATAATTTCAAATTTGTGCAACAAGCTACTGCATCACCCTACTACTTTGTGTGTGTGTGAGTGCAATAATAAATACAAAATTTAGCGCTTCCAATATTCTAAACTCAACACGAAAAAAAACCGCCAAAAACAGGGGAATAGCTTAGCTAACTTGGCACTAAATCAGCGCTATAGTACAACTACAAGAGCAACAAAAATCAAATAAATTAATAAATCAAAATAAAAAAAAAAAAACGAGTGCGTGAAAAAGCAGCGAAACGGACAGCAACAATATGGTCGTTTTGGAGACTGCCACCGCATTGCTGGGCGGCCCCTACGCTCAGGGTGCACCCGCATTGAAAATGGTGCAGAAACGTTATATTGGATTACATCAATGGCTGGGACCACTGCGCAGCAAAGAGCTAAAGGAGCAAATTGTAAGTGGGGCATATTAATGTGCGCGATGGGAAAATTTTTCTGATTTTTTTTTTGTTCGTTTTTGAATGCTTGAGGGAATTTTAAATGTATGTTGAACGCTGTAGGAAATTTTGGCCATGAAAAATTAAGTGCAGTGAAGAAAATTAGAGGGGAAAATTGGTTTTTAGAAGGAAAAGTAGTTTTAAATGAATTTATTTTTTTTTATCTAAATAATTTTGGAGGAGTTTATCCCAATAGCTATGTATGTTTCACAGAACCAATTTATGCAAGTGGAAAATATGTATTTTTTACTTTAATATGAAAAGTGTCAGATGAAAGATAATGATTTTTCACTCACATTGCTGATGTGATGCAAATTTTTTTATAATTTTATAGAATTTCGCCGAAATTCGCGTCCAGGGCACACCTTGTTTGGAGGGACAGCACGTGCAAATTGAAATTATTGCTTGAAAGCGATTTTCGTAATTTCAGTTGCACTTACACCTTGCAATTTCCGGAAGTCATTTCTGCAAGTCTGCAAAACGGACTTTATGGGTGTTTACACGGGCAAGACCTTCGATTTCACATTTTGGCAGCATAATTACGTAGAAAAAGCGCTTGATTTGCCACGTCTAACAGCACTTTTACACCTTGCAATTTTTTTTCCGAAAGTTATTTCTGCAAGTTTGCAAAAAGGTCTTTCCGGGTGTTTACACGAAAAATTAGTTTTTATAGCAAAATATGTAGAAAAAGCGCTTGCATTGCCACGTTGAATAGTAATCTAAGTTTATTGGGTGTAAAAAATAAAACTTTAAAATTCAAATAATCAGAACTTTGCAAATATGTATTTCTTTTTCCAAGTCAATTTGACACTGTTCTGCCCCACGTTTAGTTTTTTTTAATTCATCTTGGTTGAATATATTTCTAAATTTTTTTATTTCCTAATATTATGGAGCCCATATGCGCTAAACATTATTGATCAATATAAAATATCAATAAATCGACTAAAGCACAATTTAAGGTCTGGGAATCCCATTTATTATTAACCTGACGGAGTTGTATCACACTATATGAGTGGTTCCTCTGCCTAGTTTTCTACTATGGGTCGAATTCCTAGTAATAAACGCAATCTTCGTCTCCATAAATAATTTGATGTATCATAAAGAGTCCTTAATCCCGTTAAACAGATTCGAAAACCCGCAAGAAGCCCCGACGAGCTGTTACTTCAGCAGTGGTTTGAACATTCACGTTGCCCATCTAGCGCAGGTCTTAGACATGACAAGGTGATCTTCAAAGCTGTTGAAAATGTTCCAAAATGATACTCTTTCAGTATATCTCTTTTTATCTAAGATCTATATTCAAGAATACATATATTTTAGGACATTTTGAATTAAGTTTGTTCGTTCAATTGGTCGCGCTACACGGTAATCGTCTTCAATGAACTTCTTGACCTGCTTGATTACATTATCACACTTAGGGCCGGTTGTTCAATGTCTGGTTATCACTACCTTCAAGTTAATATACAACGACTGCTTTATCGACCATGATGTTTAACTGGGAGGTAGTGATAACACCTTGAACAACCGGTCCTTAAAAGTTGTAGCTCTTCCTAAACATCATTCCACGTAATCAGATGACAGACCGCTCTTTCATAATGATCGTCAAATGAACGGTATAATTGTATCAGATAAAAAATTACATACAAAAATCAGCGTTTCTCATCATCTAAGAACATTTCGCCAGCTAAGACATTTCGGCGAAGAACGAACCTATTTGAAACGACACACACCCTGAATATTATTCAACAACCGAGAAATGCAGAACTTGTTAAGGGATTACCATAAAAGTTCTGAGATCATTTGTCATATTTCGAAAGGCGCATTAGGGATGAGAAAAAGTGGAGTTAACGCTGATTTTCGGGGCAACAGAATGAAAAACAACCTCTTCCCTGAGTCCCCTGCCACTGACATTTCTTCAAATTCCGACTTGATCGACGAACTGGAAATGCTACCAGCAATTACCATATGTGATGTCAAATGGTTTGAACTGAAATTTCTGTAGGTCATATGTGCACTTTTACTGTCATAAAGATCATTGATATTAATCATATTTCGAACTGAAAGCATGTAAAATAAGTACTTCACTATTCATCATGTTTGAAAAAAATACGCGTTTGTCCTTCATATATCCATGTTGTTGTTGCTTCTGTTGTTTGGAATGAAGGTAGCTAGACACATTCCCCTTCGTCGATCCATTGAAGTTACTTTAAATCGATTATCCTAAGCGCAATAGTAGATCACTACGTATTGTTCTGTCTTTCTTTCTACTGAGATCGAAAATACAAAAAAAAAATTATCTTAGAAGTAATGAGTATTTTGTACTGATATATTTTTTTCTTCTTTCCCAAAAAATTTTTTTTCAACAAATTTTGTTTTCTTATCACTCTACATATTTTCGCGCAGTGTGTTTCTCGTAATGTTCTGCCGTGCAACAGTTTGTTGTTTTTGTTTTATAGCACTTACTACACTTCTAAGTGATTTTCATTTCCTTTTTGCGTTCGTTTTTTTTCCTGTTGGTATTTCGTTTAGTTTAGTTTTGATGTGTTCGTCGTACTACTCTCGTTCATATTTTATGCGCTCAATACTTTTTGACATTTTGTGGTTAAAATTTATGAGTTGATGATTAATGTGTTGTTGTGTTTTGGCGGACACAATTGCCTCACTTAACTTTAGATGGATTTTGCTGTCGATATTTTGTTGTTTGTTTCTTCTTGTTTTTGTTTTTTTTTTTTGCTGCATTGCAAGTGGGGTGGGTGGCAGCGCGTACAGCGCTGATTGGCATTGGCAATTTTGTTACTTGGTGGCTGGTTTGATTATTTATGTAAGTTGAATGCCTCGGCTGAATTTCTCATGCGCGTTTTTAAGTGGGTATTAGTTACTGCCGCCTGGTTAAGGGGTAAACGAGTGCTGGCTGGATTTTAGAGGTTGGTACTTGCAGTTAGTTTTTAAGTGGTTGCCGTAACTTATGTGCGATAGAACTGAGGAGGCTTTTTTCTATTCTTTCAGAGATTTTTTTTTTTTTAAATTTGCACTTATGTAGTTGGGTGTTTTTTTTATCACTTTTGCGCCCCTTTTAATTTCATGTTATATGCACTTTTAAGTCTATTTAGTTTCCCCTTTTATTGTTTTAGTTTGGGTTTTAGTTGCCAACTGCTGCTTATCGTTGGCTTACGATACTGCACTGATTGAATGTCTGTCTACCTAACTGATCGATTGATTAATTTATTGATCGATTGGCTTTTACTTTGCTGGAAGGTGCTAATGCCTTCAGCTTATGCGGTACATGTTTGTTCGATTTGTTTGGTAATTTTCTGCATTTTGCTGGCGAACTCATTTTGGCGTAAGGTTGTTGTTTTATTGGATTTGTCGAATATGTTCAAGCTGGAATGCATTTTTATGGAAATATTTTTTTTGGCTTTTTTTTTTACTAGGCGTGGTATGCCACTTGAAATTTTACATTATCAATAAAAATTTAGAGTTATAAAATGATTGGGCCTAGCTAAGGTATAAATCTCTTAAATCTATAGCGAATAGGATATATTTTTTGTATGAAGAAAATTTCCTGTCCTCAGGTTGAGAATAAGCTCAGCCTCAGCCTCAACTTTTTCTACATTTTCTTGGGCTTGAGAGTTGTAAATTGTTCTAAGGTTGTTTCAGGCGGACAGATGTGTTCAAATCAGTTCTGAAGTCTTCGCCTCCCCAATGGAAAGTGTCGCAAATCAAAATGATGCTCAAATCTGGCAAAAAAGATGAGAGGTCTCAAATATCATGCAAATTATTTTCCTTAAGAGTATTCCATTTAATTACAAAAGACAGAATACTTATACCCCAACAAAAGTTCAAGTTTCGAACAGGGCATAGCACAATTTGGCAAGTTAATGGGTTAATGTATGAAATTCAAACCCAACCCAAAACTACACTAAAAGTAGAGCACCAAATAAAAATTATTCAGCCTTATCATGAGTTTCAGTTTCGACCGAAATTTTTCACTTTTCGCTTATGTGTATTTACTACGGGCGGATGAAAAAATTTCGGGTAAACTTATTTTCGGGCGAGACTCAGGATAATGCTGATTATTATTTTTTTTTATATGAATACCTCGAAAGCTGGACCCTGTGGAGTTCTGTAGGGATTTGTTTTCGTCCCTGAACGTCCAGATTACTGCTCCTCAGAGAGGACTCCTTCTTGATATACACAAATTCTCTCAAGATAAGACTGGTTGCTGGAAGAAGGGAGTAGCGAACTTCTTCACGGCTGGATGAAAACTTGGAGGCAGGGTTGGTGAAGGAGAGACCTATGCTCAGGCTTTCAGACTTTTGTAGTGTCTCTCAGGTGGAATTGGCTGCCACCAAGCAAGCGGCGGACTCACTGCTGAAGAGTGTGACGCCAGCGCCCTGAACGCTGTGGTGGTGCGCTCGAGAATGTTAAGGGAATGTCGGACCGCTCTATTAACCGCGTCGGAGTACTTCTTAATCAGGCTCATTTGGTTGTCGGGGGACACATGGGCATTGCGGGAAACTGCTTGACTGGTGACTTGGCAAGGAAAGACGCCCTTGAAACGTTATCACCGGATATGGAGCAGCTTGGAACACCTCTGTCTGTAAGCTCAGTCAGCGCTGGGCCAAAAATAGCACTGCTTAGTGGTGCTATTTGTGGCCTGCAAAGCCTCAGCTCTCGCTATTGATGGGAGTTCTGACAGGATTGTGCGATTAGTATTCACGCAGTAAGGTTAGGAATTTTACCTGATCCCTTTTGTATCAGCTGTCAAGATGAATAATGAGTTGAAATCATCTCAGCACTTTTCATTAGACTGCCCAGCCTTCGCGAGCCTAAGATGGAATAATTTTGGATCAAACTTCCTAACTATTTAACCCTGAAGAGCTCTGAGGCATTGAAATTGGCTGCATTCATAATCGACTCGCGGCGCTTCGGCGACTAATGGCCTCCGTTCAGCTTTCGTGGTATCACAAATGTCAATCTCTTAATTGTATAAGTACGTCCCTCGTCTGAGGCAACCACCATAAGCTAACCTAACCTAACTGAAAACAGAAATTATCTTGCCTCGATTCACCTCTCAATGGTATGGTATTTCTAAAAATCTAAAAAGTCGAAAAATTTATCTTTTTTATAGCTTTTTTTTTAAAGATCCATCGTTAAAAAATGCTGTTCACGAACATCATTTTACGAAGGTTTACATAACCTCACTCACTTTCATCACTAAATTTTGCTGCAATTCCAGCAACTATTAAAAAAGTTTATTTCTACTCTTAAACATACATTTTTTTCACTAACTCTTTTTTTATCTTTTAGATACTGTTTTCTCGTTCGTGATTGCGAATTTTTTTTTACAGAATTTTTCACAACACTTTTGTGACATCTGCTAATGAAACCTGTTCAAAAAATAGCCAAAAAGCGAGATATCACAAATCACATCAGCTTCAATTTGACAATTAGTTTGACACTTTTTCCCCATCCTTCTGCGCTGCTGTGTGTGAAATGCTTGCGATTGCATTGTTTTTGCATTTTCTGCTGTCAAACAGCTGTTATTCGAAATTGTATGCAGCGCCTTTTGGTTGTGGGCTTGAACATTCATGTCGCTTGCAAGCTGTCAGCGTGTTGAATTTTTTTTTGTATGTGCTAATTTTTTGCACCACTTGCTTTCGAACGTATGTAGCAATTTTTTCTCGAGGGTATGTAATGACGGCAAGCTGAGTAAAAAAAAGTCCAGCCTTTTTTATTGCATTTATTTACTTGTTTTCCTCAATTCACATACATATTTATTTTGAATATTTTCGTTGGCGATTTTTCCAATAGTTTTTGTTTATCCTCTTCTATTATTATTATTTATTGTGTTATGGATTTCAGTGTTTATTCGCGCTTCTCTCTGCTCTACATACATTGCTTGTTCATGAATGCGGAAATAACGCCTACAGTTCATTGCAACTATGCGCTTTAATTAATAGTTAAATTCAAAGCCTGCCTGGACGTGGAAATGCGTATCTATGCTTTTGATGTTTTGCTGGCGCAATTTTTGCTTTTATTTGCTGGAGTTAAAATTTTTAAATGAAATTGATTTTCGATGGCTAATTGAATTTTTTTGTTTATTTTACAGTTTAAATATTCCCTGATTTAGAGAAATGAAATATGGATGTCTTTTTTCATTAATGTTTACTATCTTTCCGATCGTTTTACGTTCAAAATATGCACATTGGCGACATTAAATACTTTCTTTTTTGATTTGTTTGCTTATTCCATTCACTTTCATAGCCCTTGCGTGCAGTTCTCAACGACCGTATAAAATATTTATTTAAAGTATCAACGAAAATCTGACAACCAGCATCCAGCTGCAGTTTTTCTCTGATCTGAACTTCTTCCACAGTGACTCGTATATATTTACTCATCTGTAATTTTGAAAAGGTTTTGACAATAATTTTCTAGAAGTTTGGAAGTCACACATACGCCACTTGAGATGTTTTCTAAAAAAATATCGATGAAATTTAATCATATTTATTACCAGCGCAAACGTAAACGACAGGCCAATTATTGCTGTTACTAAATAACTTGGATCTAGTATTAATACCGTTCAATATCTTCTCATAAATTTCATTTGAAAGATGACTAGATAGGCCAGGTTGTTGAGAATGATTACAGCAAAATGATTAATTACTCTTCCCATACCTCCTTTTCAGGTGAAAACAGTTTTTGCTATGTCGACATTTTATAGCAAAATCTGAACTGAAAAAACAATTTTGAAAAATAATCTTGTTTTTTTATATTTTTTAAAGTCTTGTTTTTAAAATTTTTTCTTTTTCATTTAATGGAGTCTCCTTAACCCCTTGAGTACCGAATTAGCTTGGGTGAAGCGAAATAAACGTTTTAAGGCTGACATTTTTCAAATACTTTATTAATTTTTTATTGTGCTTGTTTGTGGAACTCCATTGAATGAAATATATGCAAGAAGAATGGTTTAGCGTTTTTTTCTGGCGGGAGACGTAAGTGACACTTAAAAACAAAACAAAAAAAGTGAGATTTCATACCTATGCATTTTGCATAAAAATCCCAAAAAATCTTTAAATAGCGCAACTCTGCGCAAATGCAAATAACTTGAAGAAAACTACAGCAAAGTTAATTTTCTCTGCCGTTCTAACCACTTTTTACGCCACAAAATTGCTTTTCATATTTTCTGCATTTTTTTTCGTTTTTTTTTTTTATTCATTTTTGGCAGCCACATAAGTGGCGGCGGTGTATGTGTGGAGCACGACAACAAAATGCGTTTTCGCACGCCGCACGCCGCACGCCGCACGCATGCATTCCTCTGCGCCATTATTTGTTTTTCTATATGAGTGATTTTGCCGCCATGTCGCCACAGCAGTGTGGCTCCGACGCGCAGCACAAATGCAAAATAACGTATAATAAAAAATAAATAAAATTTGTAAAAAATAAATGCAGAAATGCAACGAGAA